>NW_027103918.1:543091-603302 GCF_902728285.1 Clytia hemisphaerica
ATTTGATTGGTTCGACAAGTTCGATTGCTTGGGTCTGGAACATGTAGCCCAATATTGGGGCACCCTACCTTTTAAGAATATACCCCTGTCCCACTGGTTTGTAGAGGTTAAAAAAATACTGGCAAAATGACACAAAATAGGGCTAAATACCGTGACAGTCTGATTTTAAGATACCTTTTCCTGTCTAATTTCTGTCAATTTCTATATACCATACTAAAATAGAGCCAATCTTGTCACACAATAAGTATGAACCCCATGAGGGACCTTCAAAATACATACGCTCAAGGGGAGACAGGGGGTCCTTCAAGAAAAGTAACATGCCCTTCAAAATTTTTCTAAATTTTTCCTCCATTTTCTCTAACTTTTTCCATAGTGTGCAAGGGGTTCCGGTCCCCCTTAAAGTTTAGTCCCACCAACCCTAAAATTCCCACCCTCAATCCAAACTCCCATCCCAGCTAAAATGCTATCCCCACGAAAAATTATACTAATTCGAGGAACTAAACAAAAATTCTTACTGTTTAATAATAAAAAGGAGAAAAGTTTGGTATAGTAAAAGAATTATTTATAGAATATGAAATTTAGAAAAAATTATAATTAAATTGGAAACAAGAAAAAACTAACATTAACTTTTATCAAAACACCAAAAATCCCACCTAAAGAAATTAATCCCCACCTTGTTTCTCCCACCTAAAACCTGAAAATTTCCATAACCCACCTGGAAATTTCCGACCCGAAACATCAAAACCTGCCCCACTATCTGGGGGGGTGCACACTATGTTTTCCTTTGAAAAAGTTGAAATATTATAAGCCTTTGAACCAGTAGCATGATGGCAGGGGGCAGTGCTCCCCCCAGCAGCGGGGGCGCAAAAGAATGCCTCTTACTACTAATTTCAGCGTCTCTTTGCTCTTTTTACACCTTAGAATCGACCAAAAAAACAAGAAAGTGCCCAAAAATTTTGTGGTCGCTTCACTCGCATTATTTTTTTACTAACAAATCAACTTTTAATAAGGGGCGCAAAAATTGACATTTTTGAAAATTGCCTCCCCAGGTTCCTCAAATCTTTGTCGACCCATCACACTGCTGCTTTAAACCCAATCTTACTTTTCTAAATTAAAACCAGGGGATGTCAAGCGAAAAATTTGATTACCGAATCAATCGAACTTAATTGAAGCCAATAGAATGATTGATTTTCGATTAGCCGAATTGATCGAACGCCAATCGAATTTCACACTTTTTTTTTGATTGGATTTGATTATCGTTCGATTGACATTCGATTAGTTTCGATATTAGCTTCGATTATAATGTTCGATCAATTCGATTTATGTTTGATTACACCCCCCCAGGAATTAAGCAAACATTCTTCCGCTAACTTCTTTTGGCAGGAAGGGAATTTCATGGTGGTGTTACAAAAAATCTTCCAAATTTAGCCCCGCAAAATTTAAACTTTTTAAAGATTGAAGTTTATCAAACATTAATTGAAGTTGATCGAACGTTAATCGAAGTTGATCGATCGTTAATCAAAGTTGATCGAACGTTAATCGAAGTTGATCAATCGTTAATCGAAGTTGATCGAATGTTTATAATCAAAGTTGATCGAACGTTAATCGAAGCTCGAATTTCACATGTTTTTCGGTTTCGATTAGAATTTGATTGGCGTTCGATCAATTCGACTAATCGAATATCAATCATTCGATTGGATTCGAGTAAATTCGATTAATTCGATTGGTTTGATTGGCATCCCCTGGTTAAAACTAAGACTGAACTAGTGTCACTTTATTTCAGTTATAATTGTATTATTTTCCCTAGAGGATGGAGGGGGAGGGGTAATCAGAAAAGTGTGCATAAATCGATAAATGGGGGTAAGCAAAAACTGTTCCGACAAAAAACTGGCATGTAAAAAAGACAGTAAACCCAGAGTTCCAATAGTGCAGTTGAAGTGCAGGGCAGGCAAGGGAATTCTGGCTTTATATTTTTGATTGAGCAAAAATTTTCAATTCTTGACTTTTGAAAACAATTGAGAAAAGAAATTTGGGATTCAGGACAATGAAAAGAAAAATCCTGTTTTTTCATCTGATTGTGATTATCATTTTAAACCTACCCATAGCCAGCAGCAACCATCAAACTTCACTCACCACCATCTTTCTGGCATTTGTCATTTCAGCTCTACTCTTCCTTGCATCATTGAAAAATCCATAAAATTTTTCAGAGAATCTGAGTGAACAGACAGCAGCCAACAGATAGAGTTCAGCGATTGCTCACCTCATGGTTGATCACCGGAATGATATTTTATCTTCGCTCGAATGCTGGGCGCTTTTGAAAGCAAATGAGCTGTGTTAAAGATTTTACCCGCGCGTTGCAGACTGTTTAGAAATTTGGGGCATGAGTTCTAGATTGCTTTGAACCTCGTAGTCCTTGATGTCGCTACCAATTTCAAAATTATTCAGCAAGAAGTCCATAGAGAAGACTGGAGCCGAAGTTTATTGAGTCTAATGGGCCACGGACCCGTTTTCTTTTTTTATTACCGAGTTTATGTATGTGTGTTTTTCAGCGACGGAGACGGTAAGGTTTTAATTTGAGTAGATCCTGACCAGCTGAGGACGACGGTAAATCAGCACTTTTACCGCCCTCGATTTTGCGGGTCAGAACTGCGGGTTTTTTCCGAATCGCTTCAGTCACTCTACCGTCCTCAAAAGTGCAAATACATAAACTCGCTATTGTAGTTTTGTAAAAGGATGGCAAGCCATTGCGGCCATAATATCATAATTTTCTATTTTGCAAACAAAACAATCAAATAATAAAATATAAAATTAAAATAAAAAAATTAAAATCATCATTAATAGTAAAAGTAAAAGAAAAAAAAAAGACGAGCGAAAAATTTTTTTTTTCTTTGAAACTGATGGGCCACCATACTAAACTCTGATAGATCGAAACTTGGAAACTCAAATTTCAAAATAAGCGCCGCCCTCTAATAAGCGCCACACCTAAAAACAGGAAAATTAAATAAGCGCTGCGATGCTTATGAGGAAATACAGTAGTCAAATTTAATTGAATGCAATTGAATCTCAATCAAATTTAAAAATTGCAATATATAATATTCAATCCCGTTCAGAAGTAAAACTCCAATCCGTCAAGGTTGTATGTTTGACTTTGTGTTCAATCGTTGATTCTGCTGTTGCCTTAAAACAGGTTTTTGAATTACATATTTGTATAAATAATTATTTTTGGTTATCTTTCAAAACTTTCAGATGTTCCTGTGTGTAATAAAATTTGCACTTTTTTTCAATAGATTTTAGTATTATGTTACGTGAAAAATGGATATGATGGATTGTGAAAAAAAACTTGCAGATGATGTTTTAGGAGTACTAAACCTGGTTGTGGAAACTGTTTGTCTCCGTGAAGATCACAAGATTTTATCAACAAAAGATCGGGAAAGTTCTCAAATTGAAAAGTAAGTATTTGGTAAACTTTGCAAGTAAGAATAATGTATGTACCTCTTTAGCCTCTAATTGTCCTCTGTCATATGCCGGAGGCTTTGTAACATAATGACAAGACAAGCAGATTGAACAAAGGAATTGTAACGGTGACATTATTTTTTAAACATGATACCTCTTACCATTCCTTGAATCAACTGTGCAGGCTAATTAGCTAGGTATTGTGATTAACACAACATCCTAGGGGTTCCTCTTGGCATTATTAATAGAATCAAAAAGATTAAGACGTGTTCGATAATAAAAGTCTATATGTAACTTTTTTTTAGATGTGTTCCAAAAGTCGAAAATGCGCAAAATTATTTCATCATAGTGGTAAATGCAACTCAAAACGTAATTACCATTCTTACTGGATGGGAACCAAGAAAATTAAAATCAAAGAAAGAAATGAAATTCAGACGTGTGTCGATATATTGAAAAAGAATGCTGTGGTTTTGGAAGACAAGAATAAAGCTGCAGGTATTTTTTACATTTTTCTATTTATTTAATTTAAATTTTTCTACACAACTTAAGATTTTTTGTGGCAAAATTATTTTTTCAATGGTAATGAAACCTAAATAGTAAAATAATTAAATGTTTACAATTTTCAGGAGACACTGCATTTTAAAAGAGTCTTGGTTTGTTTAGCATACCCTGTCAGGCAAAAACTAAACATAAAAATGGAAATATTGATCAAATAAAAGAATAAATGTAATTCTATAATAGCCCAAGGTTACAAGGATTCAACCTTTCTTTTAGAAACAAAGAAGTTGGAGCTGAGTGAGGAGTGTGAAAAGCTGAAATTGAACGCAAAGAAGCTGAGTGAAAATTTTGATAAATTGAATGTTTTGTTGGAGCAGCGCCAATTTGCCAAGTCAAAAAGAGAAGCCAACCCTACAACAGAGGCAATGATAGTTGATGTTAAGAGCTCGACAAGGTACAGACGCAGAAAAGAGACAAAAAATGTAATGGAATATATCCATGGTGGCCCGAAGGGGGCACTTTACGGCACATGGGACTTTTTAACAAGTATCACAACATATGAACAGTTGGAAAAATTGTTGATCACTTTCAAAAGAGGAAAATTCATTGAAAAAGTCCAAGGTAAATTTGCTGATGCCCTCAAAAAGAGTGATGTGGGCCTTAAAAAAGCGCTTGCATTAAAATATGCCACCTACATGTCAATATGCAATGCAAAATTCAGAAGTCAGCGTTCAGTACCAATGATGGAGAAAATGTTGCCAATCCAGTCAAATATGGAGAATTGCAACTGGATCTGAAAACTGCAGTTGTTTCGCATAATCGGGTTGACCAATTTGCAAAGGATATTGATATTGGTCAAGTACACATTATTGGTGGGCATTCCGGTGTAGCTCGAACAGTATCTGCACCTGCATTCCAACGTGCCAAATTTGAAATCTGACTTGATATGGTTCAATCAGATTGAAAATCACTTTGTGGTAGAGTTTTCTGACGATGGAGCTCCAGAAAGCAAGGAGACCACAATGTCCATCGGTTTGCTTACAATGTGGAATTTTGGGTCCCGTGTTCGAAGTCGACAGTTTCATTACCCTCTTCATACTGTCAGTGCTGGGGAAAAAGATTCAATATGTGAAGATCTTTGGAGACAACAAACAGAAGAGATGACCCTGATAGAAGGTAATGTCCTTAATGTTAAAGGGAATAAAGTAACCTTTGAGTTCCAACCATCTGCAGATCAATCTTGGCAGTTCTGGGCCAATAACGTACTACCGGCAAGTGCAACTTATCCGTCTCCTTTTGCCAATGTCCACAAGGGTGATTTGAATTATATAGGAGCAATTGGTGAAGAAAAAGATAAAAAATGGACACCACCAACAACTGAAAGCCGTCAAAAGGAAATCAAAATGATTGAAGAGTTTCGTGGCACTCTTTCTCCAGAACTCACCCCTAAACAACTTGGGTACATGGCAAAGGAAGGAATCCGGCAGCTGGGTGAACCAAGGATTGGAATCTTTGCTGACAGACAAAGACTAAATCCACTGCACTTAGAGATCAATAGCAGCATCTTCTCAGCTTAATTTACTTGGAAGCCATCAGACGTGGTCGGTTCAATGAGTTCCATGCAAAATTATCGACTCCAAAATCGGAAGGGGGCTGTAGCCTCAAATATGTTGCAAATCTTATTTACAAGCATTATGAAATTGAGTCAGAGCGCATGAAGAAACTCAGTATTCGACTGATAGGAGCCCAATCCATCCTTTTAGCCCAATATGGCTACCGTCTCATTGATGCCCTAGAGAGCACTAATGAATCTCAACCAGAATTAATTAGTCGATTGGCGCTATCAAAGATTTGTGAAAAACTTCGTGATATTGGCTCTGTAATCAACCAAGTGAAAACAAATGACGATTATCCTGAAAAAGTTAACTCCAGAACTCACCCCTAAACAAAAGCACGATCAAGAACTTGGGTACATGGCAAAGGAAGGAATCCGGCAGCTGGGTGAACCAAGGATTGGAATCTTTGCTGACAGACAAAGACTAAATCCACTGCACTTAGAGATCAATAGCAGCATCTTCTCAGCTTAATTTACTTGGAAGCCATCAGACGTGGTCGGTTCAATGAGTTCCATGCAAAATTATCGACTCCAAAATCTGAAGGGGGCTGTAGCCTCAAATATGTTGCAAATCTTATTTACAAGCATTATGAAATTGAGTCAGAGCGCATGAAGAAACTCAGTATTCGACTGATAGGAGCCCAATCCATCCTTTTAGCCCAATATGGCTACCGTCTCATTGATGCCCTAGAGAGCACTAATGAATCTCAAGCAGAATTAATTAGTCGATTGGCGCTGTCAAAGATTTGTGAAAAACTTCGTGATATTGGCTCTGTAATCAACCAAGTGAAAACAAATGATGATTATCCTGAAAAAGTTAACAAACTCTGCAAGCTCTACTTCAATTTATATTCACTTTTCTTTCCGCAGCATTGTAACGTGACAGTTTGGACGCTTGGTTATGTTGTACCGTATCATGCGAAATCAGTGTTTGACAATTACAAAATTGGGTATGGTATTTTAACAATGCAGGGAAAAGAGGCAAAGCATTCTGCAATAAAGCATGAACTTAAAACATGCTCTAATCGGTCATTGGCCAATGACAAAACAGGTAAATGGTACCAGCTCATGAGAGCTAGCTTCATAAGAACATTTTATTTACCCTATCATATGCCGAACCTAAATAACGCTTACCATTCTCACTTCCAATCCCGCATACCCTACTTTAGGCGTACAAACTTTCGCGAGGACGAAAAATAGCGAAATTCACGACATTTACTTTCACGAATTTAACGGAAAAATATTTTTCGCGAGCATAAACTTTCGCGAATCAAGACGTAAGATTGAGATTTTTCACATGAAAAATTGGCTTAGAGACACAAATACTTCTTGGGCTTGAAACATTTGTCCTTTGACTTATTAGTCTTTTAGCAGGCTAAAAAGTGCCATAAGAGTTACAATTCTACAATTTTCCAAGAATTTTCGCATAAACTTTCGCGAATGGCCCTTCCTAGAATTTTTAAAGACATTTACTTTCGCGAAAAGGGCCAAAATTCGCGAAAATCGCGAAAGTTTCTGCTCGCGAAAGTTTCTACGCCTAAAGTATTTCAACAGCGATCCTGGTTATTGCTACTGTTCACGCTCAATACAACCATCAGAGGAGATGTGTTTTATCTGTGAAAAGTCTCTTACGATAATAAATGATGCCACCATTGGAATTATGTCCCCAAAAGCTTTTGAAAATTCCCTTCAAGCCTCTAAAATGTAAGGAATGTGGATTGCATTTTCCTGACAAACCAACCCTTCAAAGTCATTGTACGGAGCATAAGAACGACAATTCTTCAAAAACAATAGTTCCTAAAAATCTTAATTTAACCCAATTAAGATCTGAACTAGAATCTAGAAATCTGTCAGCTCTTGGCAGCAAACAAGAATTGAGACGTCGCTTGGAAGGTGCTATTTCTATGTAATGTTTTAGTACAAATATTATTGTTTTATATAATTTTCTAAGCTAGATTATTTTTTGGAGATTTTCTCAAATTTCATTATTTTTTCTACATTTTTTGCCATTATTTTGAAATTAGTAATCTTGAGCTCTTTATATGAACATCAAGTAATTGTATAAAATGAACGAATTGAAGTAAAAAATAAAGAGGCTATCGGATTTCTAATTTTCGGTTAACTGTTGTTCCAGAAAGGATTCCGGATTGAAAATATTTATAACACATTTTCATGTTTTATTTTAGTTAAGATTCATTTTTTTGATAATGTTCCTTCCTAATTTGTTTTAATTGTTTTGCAATTTTGCTTTATCAGATTCAATTTAAAGATAAAAACCAAATTTAAAAAATATAGTAGAGAATAGTTCAATCTTGGTAATTGTATATTTATTTAAATAATTCAAAAAAAAATTCTTAAATTATTACTTTTCTTCAAAATTATTATACAAATTTAATTTTTATCGTCTACTTAGACTTATTTGAATAGAAATTTTGTTTTTCATTTTAACTGAAATTAATTTGATCTTTTAATAAATTATAAATTTGTTGTACTGTATTGATATAGGTGTTAGACAAATATGTAAAAAAATTTAATTTCTGAATCATGTATGTAGGATATTTCATCTATTTGGTGTTTAATACACATTCTGTAATTATATTTATTTTTAGTGATATTTTCTCAAAAATCAAATCCACATTTCATCAATTTTTGTGTCTGAAGTTTGTAAAACATATTTTGATTTCATGAATTTTTGCCCTTATGTATTACAATGAGGTGAATACAGTCGCTCTCATATTGTTTTCTGACCAGCCACCAGAACCGTTGGAAAACCAACGGATCCGGCGAGACTCGAACTCACAACCATGCCATTCGCGGGCATTTACTCTACCATTGAGCTACGGGTCCATGTGGAACCCGATGACTCAATTGCCACTCGGTAGAGCTGGAAGTGAATTCTTGTCTACTGACTGATCAGAGACGTTGAATTGGGAGAAATCCATCTCCACATTGCTAGTGTGTTGGAATCCACCAATTACTACACTAACGGAAGGTTTGGGCATGCGACCACAGATATTAATCATGAATTTTTGCCCTTATGTATTACAATGAGGTGAATACAGTATACATATTTTGATTTGTTTATCCAGGTTTATCCAAACTAACTATTTTCCTCTGTGTTTGTCCTAGCCCGGGAGTCGAACAGGGATCTCAATCAAGTATCTTGCCATTAGACCACCACTTTAATTAATGTAGAAAAAAGTAGATAGCAGTATAAAACAGAGAATTTCAAACCTTAAGAAATTTAAATTTTCAAAACTTTAGACCAAAACAAAATATTTAAAATGTACTCTTTCTCACGTCAAGCTCGTATAATGCTAATACACCTGTGCATGCAGGAAATCTGGGTTTGAATCCTAGTCTTGACAAATGCAGCTTGCAAAATTTTAGCCAGTTCTAAATATAATTTCTGAATATCTTCTATCAAATAAGAAATATATTAATATTCTTCGAACTTTGAATATGAATATAATATATATACAATAAATTAAGCTAGAAACTACAATAAAATAGTCAAGAACTGTCAAAGTGTCCTTAGCTTAAAGTCTCTCTCAAAAATGTAACAAAACTAAGTAGATCTACTCTTACTCAAGGTAGTGGCTAAATAGTAATGGACTTTGTATCTTGACTTAGACTTTTGTTGGTTGATAGTCGGTTAATTAAGATTTTTCTGCAAATTAGCTGCCGTCGATTATCCGTTAATTAGGCTAAAGACATATGAATTTGAATTTGAGACTGAAAAAACTTTACATTATATATTTTTTCAAGAAAAAATCTTTTTTTAGTTTTAAAAGAACATGGAAGAACACTTTTTACCAAAACTCTATGTTCTTTAACAAACTCTGAAGACTTATAAGCTGCTAATTTTCATATATTGAATGCTGTTTGTAAAAAGTTTAAGTCAAGATACGAAGGCGGCAATCTAAAATATGTTCTGTTCGCGTCACCTGACCTTCTCACCTTCTCACCTTCAAAACATAAATCCAGAATCGGGCTAGTCGTAAAAATGTCGGAAAATTTTTTTGATAGCTAAGCGCTTCTTTGAATCATCATTTGCAACAAGTTTTTGTTTACTTAACCCACATTGAGTCCCGTTTGATTTTTTCATGTATCCTCGTTGAAATTTTCAAGTCAAAATTCAGCGACGTAGTAGGGCTAATACCCCCGAGAGCCAAAAATAAGGTCTGCTTTTAAGGTTCACACATGCACGCACCCATCAAAGATGGCGGCAAGAGATTTTGTTGATTGCCGACTTGATTCATCGGGATTTACTAGATTTTAAAAACCCTGCAAATTTTACTACCGACTGACCGACCGGCTGGATTTGAAGATGTTTTATGGCGCAAACAGAACATATTTTAGATTGTCGCATTAGTCCATTACTCTTTAGCCATTACCCTTACTCAACATCCAGGTTATCACTCATCTTTTTCCTCCTCCTCATCGCCATTTTCTTCTACTTCTGATATTGCTAATGGATCAGTCTCAATTTCCTGATTCATTAACGCTTGTAGTGTTTTGTCTACTGGAAAGTCATCCTCATTGTATCTCTGAATATAAAAACATGTCTTTAAAACTTTTCTCTTCTCGTTATACTCAAAGCAGATAGGGGTGTACAAACTAACAACAACTTTGGCACTACCAGTATAAGTTGACACCAAAACTTTATTTTCATCAATCTTGTCAGCATACCTGCGCTTAGCTAAAACGTAGGTGCCATTAAAGCGCTTGGGGTGGAAGATTTTGTTGGCCCCATCCATATTTTCAACAAAGATGAATGTTTTCCCCTTGGCCGTCCTCTTTATATCTCCCCCGTAACCAACTACCAAGGTGCTGAAGTGGTTGAAAAGCTGGATAGCCATTGACGTAGTTAAAGGGGGGGGGCAAGATGGGTGAGATGGCCCCTTCTTAATTTCTCGTACATCCCCATCCCTATATCCCAGAGAACATAGTCGAGAAGAGGACCAGTCAACAACACACGGTTGCCAACCACTTTCTCCAAACCCCCATCTAAATCACCATTCATACTATAGTCTCAACATTTATCTCCATTATTTTCTTTAAACCATTTAACCTCCAGTTCTCTCAATTTCTTCTCCCTGCCATACCAAAAATTATCATTTCTTTCAGCCATTTCAAAAAGATTTAAGTTGTTGCCTTCTGATTTTATTGCGCGGCAGGTAAGTTTGCTTCAGTTTGGTTCTGATCGGTAACGCTCTAAGATCAAGTGACGTCCCCCGGCGTTTTCGCAAAACATTTCCATGAAGCCGACCGTGGCTGTAAGCTATCAATAATCTCCGAGCAACGTATCTCGATTCCAAAGCGTTCCTTTATCAAAAAAGAGACCCGCTCTGGTTTAACGCCAAAATTTACAAAGAAATGAAAAAGATAAATTACCGTAGCCGAAAGACAATTGGCTTCACAGATCACGGCCGCAGTAGTATTGTCGGTGCCGTGATGATAGCGCCTATTTCTTTCGAGTATTCATGCGAGTGGGAGAATTCGACAGCGAATTTGCCGCCGTGAAAATTCTTTTATGTCTAGGCAAGTGAAACGGTACAACTCTCTCCATTTCTTCAATTGAAGCCCAACTATCTTTGGAAATCAGAGTTTCCAAATCAAGATTGCGGGTGCATTCGACACGCTTTCTCTTTCGTAAATTCTCTTTAGCCCTTCTTAAGTAAACTTCGGTCACGGTAAAGTGTCTCAATGTAGCATCCGACACCCGGTTTGCCTTTCGAAAGTCTACCATGTCAGTAATGGCCTTAACGTAATTTAGTGCACCTGACGAGCTCAGTTTCCAAGACTCTTCCAATGTTTTTAAAAAAGAAATGATAATGCTTGCAGATCCCAAACAACAATTCATAAGTCAATTCATTCTCGTCGGAATTATTTCCCAAAGCACTCATAAAAAATTTCATAGTTCTCTTACCAATTTGAACGGCTTCTCTGTTTGTTTTACCTCCTCCACATGACGTAGTCAGCCATTGTAAATATTCCAGACCTATACCTTCTTCCAAAGAAAAACAGGGCTTTTTTGCTGTGAAAGCTTTGCTTCTTACTAGTGGCATTTCATCAATCATATTTTCTTTCTGTACCTCGGGTTGTTGATCAAAATAGAAATACCAGGGGTGCTTTGTATTAATATGCTTCCTTAATCCTCTGCAAATTTTGTAATCGATGTGCAAGCATTGCTTCAACAATGGACAAGTGAACAAACCTTTATCGTTTTGGCGCAAACGCAGCTTACGTTTTCCTTGTGCGGCACCATCCAATGCCCTCCAGTTTACAATGAGGTTGCGTTTGGCCCTCAAGGCCAAACCTCTAATGATAATCATAGAAGTTTTTTGTTATTTATCCTTATAATTTTAGAAATTTCAACGGGGGGGGGTCTTCCTAACTTTTCTATTGGTAGTTTCTTTGTTAAACAAAAGGTTCCTTTTGTTAGAAACTTTGGATCTAAAAAAGTGTACCCCTGTTTCACTTTCTGTATATAAATAAAAGCGCCAAAATGTTTCTCCAATCAGGAATGGTTAGATAGACAGCGCGCGCTGTTTTCATCCGGACAAAAAAATGATTTAAATTTTTCACCAGGCTTCGAAACATCCAATTCACTAAACAGTGTATCAAATTGTCCCAGAAAAATAGAACTGTTTAACTCCTTTGAAGGCGAACAAAAAGCTCGAAAGAATTTATAAAATATCATTCCCTTTGAAAGTGAACAATAAACCATGCGAGTGAACTTTAGAAATTGTCTAGATTGTTCATACGGCTAAAGAACTTTTAATTCCCAAAATGACACTCCACGTTAGGACCCAACAAAGAGAAATTTTCGTTTCCTTCCACGATGAATAAAATGTGCCCAAATAGGAGCACATTTCATTCTCTGTAAAAGCGAACAAAGAACAAGATGGATTCAAAGTTAGTAAAGGTGAACAAAAAGGTGTCAAGTTAAGTAATGGTTCAGTCAATCTCAACAGAATGAAAATAATGGCCCTTTGGGACCAAAATAGTCTATGAAATTGTGTTCTTTACGCATTCCCTATTATGAGGAATATTATAGAAAACAACTACAATAAGCCATTTGATTGTTTTTGATTCCCTTCGCGTATTTGACAAAAAATATAAAAACTGGTAATTGTTACAAATTATTGCACGACTAATTATTCAAACATTTATTTGAAATTGGTTCTTTGCGTGCGTTTCGGGAATTGACGCGCTCTTAACTAACTATTGCTTTGTTGAACATTTCTGCTATAAAACGTCAAATTTGAAAACTGTCAAATGCACAAGTCACACTCACGAGAGTGGATGCGACGATTCGTTTGCACGAGATCAGTTCAAAATGGTCAAGCCAGCAAAACAGCTTAACTCAAAAAGGATTTTAAATTCACTTCGAAGAAACATAATGCCATTGGTGAGTTGAGTTTATTGTTTATGCCCTACAGTATTTTTTGTTTAAATTCTGGTAAGGATTTTAGGATGTTTACTAAATACTCTTTAATGTTAACCTAAATGAAAAAATGGTCATTATATCTTTTATCATCATTATAATTTGGTTTAGATTTCGGATCGAGACACGTGTGTATCATGCCGAGCGTTCTTCTACGGTGAAGATGAGCGTACCGTCGATAGCCTTCCAGAGCAACGTGTCAAACTTGACAAAGAATTGAGCACAAACAACGGTATCAATTTTTTTCTATCGTGCATTAGTGGCACTACTTCCAATGCCCATGGTGATGAGACGTCAAGACCGTGTTCAGTATATGACCCCCAAAACGGAGACGGCCCCCAAAACGGAGGTTTTCATTAAAATGAAAGTTCTGACTTGTAGATTTATCAGAATTAAACGATTTTTCTTTATTTTGAAAGAAGGATGGTTATACTTAAAAATGAGCATGTTTTTGCTGGTTTGAGACGGATTCAAAATAACATATTTGCGTCTAAAGGAAATATTTTAACACCAAAATTAGACAAAAATTGCGTATAACTCACTCTAGCTCCTTGGATATTGAAAATAAGTTATGAAATGGGGTATAGGAAACTTTTTACACCTAATGCCGTTCAGAAAATGCAAATACATCTGTGACTTTAGAGGCTGGGTAAAAGATATAGCATCTTGAAGGTCAACCAGTATTTTGGAGCCCTAGAATCAGCATTGACAAAACCGAAAATTCTAAATATGAGAAAAAGCAAAAAATCTTGGAATTCTATTCCTATCACCTTGAGTTAATAGTTTATAACAAAAAATGAACATTATATATAAAAATTTTCGCTGAATCAGCAAAAATGGCAAATTCTGTCATTTTTTTGCAAAATATAGGAGAAAAATATCTTTAAAGCTTAATATTTTCAGTTTCAGTTAAGCTTTTTTTCTAAAATTTTCACAGCTTATTCCATACATGAATGGAACTATTTTCAAAAAAGATTTGTTTTTAAAAACTTGATTAAGACGTTGTTAAATCAAAATTGTCATTTTGAAAATTTCTAAATTTTCAGTTTGGACTTTGCAATATCGAAAATCTTGAAATATTTCATAAATGTCATAAATTTTACATCCATCGGGTCGTAAATTTAAGGGAAAACACAAATATGTTCATAGTTTCTCCCCCTATTACCAATGGGCTTAATAATTTGATTTTAACTACACCTCTGTTTTGGGGGCTGCAAACCTGCATTTTGACAACAAAGGGTATACTGTAAAAATTTTATCAAATAAATTTATGCCCAAAACCCTCTAAATCATATTTCAAAACTATGGTCAAAATTTTGTATTCATATCTTAAAGATATCTCGAGAAATCGCTAAAATTTCAAACCTCCTTTTTGGGGGCCATTAGAAAAAAGCTACCTATCTTTAAGCGATTGAAATATATTGTTGAAATTGAAAGTTTTGAAAAAGAACTTCCAGGAAATAAAGTAGAGATGTTAAAGGTTTTCATGCAGCAAAAATTTTTGTAACATCTCTTTTCGTCTAGATTTGACAGAAATTTCAAATTTGATCGCCGTTTTGGGGGCCACATACTGTATTTCTTATTTTATCTGTTTCAACAATGATATTGACGAGGAAGATGTATTTTCACTGTTTCACGACAGTCATATGAAGATGATAGGAAAAAGTCATCATAAAAAAAAAACAAGGAAGAGTTGGGAATAGTTTTGAAGGTATGTTTTTCCTTACTTAGAATTAGAAACTTGTTGCTTAGAATAGCTTTTCTAACCGAAGCCATTGCTTGAACTTTCCAATGTATAAAATTGTCACAATACCAGCAAGCTCTCGCCTTTTGTAAATCGTTACACATACAACATGAATAAGATGTCATTTTTAACATTTAAGGATCACAACAGCACATATGCCAGGAACATCATTAAAAGAACGAACAGATGGAAAAACAGAAGAAATCCATCCATGTAGAATGTTTGCAAATCATACACTTGGCGGAAATGTTTCGAATGCTGTTGCGAACTTAAAAACTCAAGGTCGCATGAACTTCAAATTTGAAAACTCATTTTCTGAGATTCCAGAGGGAAATCGACCTATGCAACAACACAATGTCGATCATCCTATTGAAGGTGTAGATTGACGTTTTGCCGTTTCATGATAAAATACGATTTTCGTGTTAACAATGGAAATGTATATTATAAGCCTGCAGAAGGTAATATATTTAACATCAGAAACTCTTATTGTTGTATTTGACCGGAAATCCTTTAGCTGTATGCAATGATTTTCCCGTTAACTGGGCTTTGTTGTTAACAATTGTCACAATTGATTCAATTGCAACAAAAATGAAAGATTCTGTATATTTCCATTCAGTCATTGACTAATTGGCGCTCTTTTTATTATTCAGCTAACTATGCATTCGTCTATCTATGTCGTGCCGAACAATATCTCCATATGCTCAAAACAAACAAAGAGGTTGGAAAAGAAGTACACACAAATTATAGTATGCTGTTAAAAAACATGAGCAATCCACACTGCTTGGTATGTAAAATTCTACATTAAAAGTATTTGAGCCCGTTTTAGAAAACCCTTAGGCCCTTACTTGAGACCGTCGCTTTCAGGCAAAAAAGGTTACAGGCCCTTGGGCCCTTCATCATTTGAAGAATAAACTAATTGCACCCATTGGTTGGATGGCGTTCCTCCCATCTTGACTTAGTCTTTTTGAAGTAATTTTTGTACATTTTGAGCCCTTTTTAAGAAGCCCTCAGGCCCTTACTTGAGACCGTCGTTTTCAGGCAAGAAAGGTTACAGGCCCTTGGGCCCTTCATCATTTGAAGAATAAACTAATTGCACCCATTGGGTGGATTGCATTCCTCCCAACTTGACTTAGTCTTTTCGAACCCTTTTTAAGAAGCCCTCAGGCCCTTACTCGAGACCGTCGTTTTCAGGCAAAAAAGGTTACAGGCCCTTGGGCCCTTCATTTTTGTGATATTGACATTAAGAAAAGGATGAAAGGCGTTGGCGTTCCACCCATTTGAACTTAGAAATTTTATGTAAATCTGTCAAAATTTGAGCCCTTGTTGTTAATCCTTGAGCCCTTTTTTTGAGACCGTCGTTTTCAAGCTAAATTGGTTACAGGCCCTTGGGCCCTTCATTTTTGTGATCTTGACATTAAGAAAAGGGTGGAAGACGTTGGCGTTCCACCCATTTGAACTTAGAAATTTTATGTAAATCTCTCAAAATTTGAGCCCTTGTTGTTAATCTTTGAGCCCTTCTTTGAGACCGTCGTTTTCAAGCAAAATTGGTTACAGGCCCTTGGGCCCTTCATTTTTGTGATCTTGACATTAAGAAAAGGGTGGAAGGCGTTGGCGTTCTTCTGAATTCAAAGTCTTAGTCCGTGTTGAGCCCATTTGGCCCGTGAGAGGCCCTTCTATTTTAGCCTATATTCCTTATGAGCCCTTCGGCCCGTCGTTTCTTTGAAAGCAGTTCGAAATCATTTGAATTGGTTCCATAGAATAACATGTAATACTTGATAAATACGCAAGGCCCGTCATCAAGGGCCGCTTGTATCTATGAGGCCCGTCATCAAGGGCCTCCTGTATCTATGAGGCCCGTCATTTAGGGTCTCCTGTATCTATGAGGCCTGTCATGAAGGGCCTCTTGTATCTATGAGGCCCGTCATGAAGGGCCTCTTGTAATGTTAAATATACTATGAAATCAATGAGGCCCGTCATCACGGGCCTCTTGTTATTCTAAATAGACTTTGAAATCCACGAGGCCCGTCTTCACGGGCCTCTTAAAAATCCAACAAGCATATTTTATTTTCATATTTCATTTCTCTAAAATGACGGGCTCGAGGGCCCACAAGGAAATCCAAGCAAAAAGGACGGACCAAACCACGGGCTCCACGGGTTTTGCAAGGGAATTTGAAGGGTTTAAAAATTAAAATCGAATTTGGTGGGTGTAGCACGCCAACCACCCCAGGGTGTTCTTATATTCTATTTCTCTGAAGTGACGGGCTCGAGGGCCCACAAGGAAATCCAATCAAAAAGGACGGGCCAAACAACGGGCTCCACGGGTTTTGCAAGGGACTTTGAAGGGTTTCAAAAATTAAAATCAAATCTGGTTGGTGTAACACGCCAACCACCCCAGGGTGTTCTTATATTCTATTTCTCTGAAGTGACGGGCTCGAGGGCCCATAAGGAAATCCAAGCAAAAAGTACGGGCCAAACAACGGACTCCACGGGTTTTGCAAGGGAATTTGAAGGAATTAAAAATTAAAATCAAATTTGGTGGTTGTAGCACGCCAACCAGCCCAACCACCCCAGGGTGTTGTTATATTCTATTTCTTTAAGTGACGGGCTCAAGGGCCCGCAAGGAAATCCAAGCGAAAAGGACGGACCAAACCACGGGCTCCACTGGTTTTGCAAGGGAATTTGAAGGGTTTAAAAATTAAAATCAAATTTGGTGGGTGTAGCACGCCAACCACCCCAGGGTGTTCTTATATTCTATTTCTCTGAAGTGACGGGCTCGAGGGGCCCACAAGGAAATTCAAGCAAAAAGGACGGACCAAACTACTGGCTCAACGGGTTTTGCAAGGGAATTTGAATAGTTTGAAAATAGATTGAAATTGGGTTGGACTAGATTGACGTTATTAATATCTGAATTATGGTAATATTCATGTCATTTTCTTTTTTCTTTTTTCTTTTTAGCTATTTCCTACCATTGAATTTGACTATGACTACATTGAATTACTGAATGGTCGCTTTTTCAAGTTTTCTTCACGATCCATCGTTGACTGTCCCTTTAAAGAAGTCGAATTCGGGGTGCTATCACCTAGAACCTTTAAACGTTTTGATCTAAAACTCAAAGATTCACTGACGCAAAATACTTTTCTGAATCATTGGAAAACAGCTTTCCCGATTTAGAGAAGAGAGTTAGATTTTGCAATAAATTGTATCAATGTCTGCTATGCTGGCAGTTGCCTCACAAGACAAAAATATTGGTAGTTGTAGGAGAGAAAAACAGTGGTAAAACAAGCTGGTCTAAAATGTTTTTTGGGCTAATACCAAAAGAGAAAATTTCCGCTCTGAAGAAAGAAGAGCACTTTGGCACATCAATGATCCAAGATGATACCGAGTTATTATGGATTGATAAATGGAAGAAGGAAATGCTATCAGATGACACACTGAAAACAATGATGCAAGGAGGATTCTTTAGCCAGTCAGTGAAACGTCAGACCCCGAAAATGCAAAACATGCAAGCTGGTGTGTACATCACCTGCAACGAGCTCCCAGACTATGGTAAAGAACAAAGCAACGTCGAAGCACGACTATAAATATGTCACACAAAGAAGTTAAAGAAAATGTACTTTGGCGCACCTCAATGGATAGAAGAAAATGCAACCTTGTGTTTATTGTGGCTAGCACATTTCATCAATCGGAACATTGATCTCGTCGAAAGAGAAGAAAGGTTTTACGAAAGACCAATTGATATTAATGCTAAAGCTACTGTCGCAAAAAATATACCAGAACATGTTCTTAAACAAATCAGAAACGGAACTTTATTCAGCCCACAAGAAGACTCAAATAGAAAATCAGGTGAGTTTTCCATTTCTCAAGACAAAGAAGACGACCATAATATTCGATTTTCCGAATTTATACTAAACAAATGGAAACTAGTTAGAAACAAGTGATACTTTTATGGACCTACCTGGTTGTGCATTTAACACATTTATAATTGATATCTACGTGACGTGACCATGAAACAATCATTCAGAACACAAATATTGACGATCTATTAAAATTAGTCGTTTGTTTCTTATAAAAAAAAAATTAGAAACCAAAATTTCATGCTCTTGAAATATTCTTTTATATTCAAGACTTCGTGAGCAAAAAAAACATCCATCTCGTCAAAAAATTGAGTAATTTGGCTAAGAACATTAATGTATGCTTATTAATAGTGATTCCTATAGATAAAGATGCGATTTTTGAGCTGAAAAATTCTTTTTTTACAAAAATCTGCTCGAGCCATCTTTTACTTACTTTCATGCAAAAAATCAATGATCCAATATTTCACAAAAAACTCGTTTTTTAGCTGAAATTTACCTCAAAATTAGTTTTTCAAAAATCGAGCTCTGTCACATTCGAGGGTTTATAGTTATGCATCTTTGTGCAAAAAATCATAAACAATGAAAGAGCCAATTTCGAGAAAAGCTAATACCTAAGTAATTCATAATGTGCTTATAAAAAATATCGACTTTGGCCAGTATTTCTATAAAAACACACCAAGCAACCAAAATTTCATGTCTAAACACACATATTCTTCAAAAATAAGCCCTCATGAGCAAAAAAAAGATCTATCTCATAAATAAAATTGAGTAATTCGACTAAGAACATTGATGTATGCTTATTAATAGTGATTCTTATAGATAAACATGCGTTTTTTGAGCCAACAAAACTTTTTTGCGAAAATCTGCTTGAGCCATCTTTTACCTACGATGGTACCCTACTTTCATGCAAAAAATCAGAAAAAATTAATGATCCAATTTTTCACAAAGTCCAAAAAACCCATTTTTTAGCCGTTTTTTGGCCAAAATTTGCCCAATCGAAAATCGGGCTCCGTCACATTCGAGGGTTTATAGTTACACATCTTTGTGCAAAAAATCAGAAAAAAATAATGAGCCAATCTCGAGAAAAGTTGGTAACGAACGAACAAACGAACGAACGAACGAACGAACAGAGGTTAATTTATAGGACCTCCACCGGGGTAGGTCCAAAAATAGTTACGTTGATTAGCTAACACAATGGCTTCTTACATCACTAGAAGTGCATTTTCACTGCTTATTCGTTTATCAGATCCCAACAGCAAGAGAAAATTGAAACGAAAATCAACTTCAAATGACGTTCAACAGCCTGGACCTTCCAAAATTGTCGTACTTGTTGAACCTGGTAAGTTTTTTACAAAAATCATCCTAAAATATCATGTTATTGACTTTTCGAATCTACGGAGTATATCTGTCATCATCGGAAGCTTTAGGCTTGATGTGGTTTTAAAAGATTTACTTTGTTGTCAAAGGAAGCGAGTTTTAGAAACCTTTGAACAAAAGTGATATTCTTGGGAGCTTTGTGCTCACAGCAAAAGTAATTAGTAATTAATAAATTTTTCAGATGACAATGAAGATTAACAAGTCGAGGCACGAGAAGTCAACGAGCAAGATGAGACTCCAGAAAACAAAGCGATCGGTATGTGCATTTGAATCGCATAATTTTGCTGAGTTATAAAAATCAGTTTTCAATAGGTTTTCTATCTAATCAATGTATCAGCACACAATGTTCAATAAAAAAAGTAAAATGACATCAAATATTTTGTTAAGAAATGATAAAGAAGCTTCAAGTATATGAATAGCTTTTTATATATTTTAGATCCAAGCACAACACGTATTACATTAAAATATCTACGGACAAACCAAATTCAGCCGGAAAACGAAGCACCAGGTGTGTGCATTTGATTCGCATAATTTTGCTGAGTTATAAAAATCAGTTTGCAATATCTTTGGACAAACCGAACTCTGCAGAAAACGTTTCAACCAACCCAAGTCAATACACACGAGTACTATCGAGAGGTGCGCCGGGCTTTATTTACGCACATGTTTTCGAATGAAAAAGTTAACGTTGGAAGGTATTTGGCTTTTTGTAACAGATACCATCGTGAAGGTGGTATTAGAAATCGTGAATGTTCACAACCTCGATTCGATGCTTGGTGTTTGGTGCGTGGCTGTTCAAGAAATCTCTTCAACCATAAGAAATTTTTTACAAGATATCCATCTTGCTATGAACAAATAAAACAATTAAGAAAGTTATTAGATATTGTTGTGGAAGATAGATTTTTGTAAGTTTTTGTTTGGTTTTTGTTTTTAAATATTTTTCATTGCGTATAGATTATAGATTATAGATATAAGGCCATTTATCATTTATGTTTCTTTTTCGAGCAACAAATGTATTAACACGTAATCAAATCTGTTTTCTTGTTATTTCCATTATATAAAATATGAAATGTCATTACTAAAAATTGATATTATATCATACTAAATGATTTAATTATTTGAACGATAATTTACCTAAAAGTAGTTCTAATTAAAACCTATTACAAAATTGTTACAAATCTGTTATATGTTCCTTCAAAATCTAGCCTCTGCTCCAATTTAATTCTAATCGAAAAGCTCAGAGACTCAAATAATTATAATTTAAAAAGTACTCAAAGACTTTCTTCATATTATTAAAGAAATAATTCAATATTTACCCATCGTTTTATTTTTTCTATTACATACTTAATAGATTGAATAATATAGAATCTGATACAAATTGAATTATCAAATGTAACATAAAATATCATAGTAAATTCAAAATTCTACTTGAAAAGTCCAAGCACAACAATATATTCTAAATGTTTTTTATGTAATCATCAAGGACCTTGTCACCTTCAATAGGAATCAAATTACTTGTATTAAAAAATAAAAAAAATATCGGTAAAATCTCGGAACGAGTAAAATATCGAGTATTGCACGAGAAGTCATGTGATAACTAATTTATTGTCGACTCAAAAAAATTGTCCTCTTTTTGTTTCAAAACTTACTTCCGCCTTCTTCTGCTTCTGTGTAGTTTCGAATGTTTTTATGCGAAAATCTAAGTATTGTCATGGCTGGAGTCAATGATTGAAACTGCGTGCCTTTTGTTGAAATTAATAGAAAGTCGCATTGTGGATTCAAACGAGGTCTTATTTACTTCAAATAAAGGTCAATTATCTCGATCGTATCGTCTGTGAAGATCACAGTGTCGAATATATACCTATAAATAGAGAGAATGGAAAATAACTACTATGTGCACATTATTGTTTAACCGTTCGTATTCAACGTAATTTGAATGTTATGATAATCGCATGGACGTTGTTTAAATGTTTTGGGCCAGTTCAGTAGCATTGGTTGTAATGTAATGCCTAAGGAGACGAAAAAGACTCGATGAAAATGAAGAATATTCAACAAAATTAGTATCTATAAAAGCCTACCTTGATGCTGTTTTGAATTATTTTTGATCGACAAATCCACCATTACTTCTTGCTTTGTTAAAGGGGAACTCAACATATTTTTCACTTTTGTTTTTTTTAGCTTTTTTGGATTTATAAAGTCAAAAAAATACGAAATAAGTTTACTTGACTTGTATCTTTAAACACTACATCTCAAAAAACTCCTCTATCTTTGCTTCAAAAATGTGTTTAAAAAGAACCCCCTTTTTTGTGAAATATTGAATTATGTTTAATTTTGTGACGTAAACGCATTCAGAAAGTTTTTTGTACATTTTTCTATGTTCAGTGTGCAGTAGAGTATTTTGTAGAAAGAGTGGAAAAGCAAGTGGAGATAATTTTTAGCAGTTTAAAAAGAAGTGATTTTGAAATCATTTTATAATATACGATCTTGTTTGAATCAGCATTTTCGTGATGACCAATTGTGGAGCTCCTGGTTGTACCAATCGTTCGACAGATTCAACTACTGAAGATCCTGATAAGGACAAGTGAAAATAAGATAAGCTTTCATAGACTTCCTACAGAAAAGCGAAAGTCGATACGTGCGGAGTGGCTCAAAAATATCAAACGACAAATTGTACCAAAAACACTGTACATTTGTTACGAACACTTTGAAAATTCTTGCTTTAAAAGAGACTTGAAAGCAGAACTGGTTCTGGGAGCTAAACCAAGACGTGTACTTCATGATGACGCTGTTCCGACAATATTTGAACATAAGACTTTACCTAAAAAACGAAAGCTTTCATTAGATCGCCAGGTAAAAAGTGCAAAACAATCTTTTTGCAACGATATCTTCAAGCAAAGGGAAAAAGAAATTGCTTTCAAAACGACTAATGTAAGTACTGACACAAGTGACTTGATTTCTCATAGAGTCAAGGACTTTGGAGTACAGGTCAGAATCGCAGCATCGAAAGCAAAAGCCAAACAAACAAAGACAACTGTAGCTGATGATGATAATTTGTTTGTCCCAAAAAAAGTCGATAAGATCAAAATAACAAACCCAAAATCAAGATCAAAAAGAAAAGAAAAAGGGACAATGACGGATACATCTTTTCATCCAAACGCCGAGGTCAAGATGTCCTTATCAAAGACATGTACTGAAACTGAGACGGAGGAGAGTCAAGAGGAGAATGTCTGGAACGGAAATGAAAGTGACATTTCCTATCGACCGAGTAATGATTCTGATTCGAGTGAGGAAGAGGAAAACTGTAATAAAAATTCGAATTTCAACCCAGTAACAAATTCCAAGTTCATTGTTTATTGGTCTTGTTTGCTAACCTTGTTGGAAACCTGTCGATTTTGCCTCAAACCAACTACAGTAGAAAGGTTTTTTCGGAAAGGCAGTAAAGTAGTCATTGAAGTTATTTGTTCTATGAAGCACAGATTTACCTAGGAGTCTCATCCAAACGAGCATGGCATGGCAGCGGGAAACATTTCTTTAGCGGCATCAATATTACTATCTGGTGGAACTTTTGAAAGACAACGAGACATAATGAATCCAATATAACTTTCATTAGTCACACTACTTATTATAGGATACAGAAAAAGCTCCTCGTACCAGCCATCCAGCACGTTTTCTTGACCCAAAGGCAACTTGTCTACGATGAAATCTCGACATACAAAACCGTAAATATCTTAGGGGATGGACGTTGCGACTCCCCTGGATATAACGCGAAGTACGGCATTACACCATCATGGATGAGAGAACGGGGAGAATTATTGACCTACACGTATCGCATGTCGCGCTGACAGTCAATTCGTCGAGGATGGAGCTGGATGGTCTAAAGAACGTTTCCGAAGGTTAGATGAGAATGGAATAACGGTGACTTCATTGACAACGGACAGACATAAGCAAGTGCGCAAATACATGAGGGAACAAAGGAAGAACACCAAGCACCAGTTCGATATCTGGCATGTCAACAAGAATATCAAGAAAAAACTAAGCAAATATACCAAAAAGAAATGTTGTGCTGAACTCAAGTACTGGATTAAGTCAATAATCAATCACTTCTGGTGGAGTTGCGCCACGTGTAACGGGGATGCAACTTTACTGAAAGAGAAGTGGTTGAGTATTCTAAATCATATTAAAAATGAGCATGAATGGAAGGGAAACGAACAGTTCCATGAATGCCTTCACAAAGAATTGACACTCTATCAGATGAAGACCAAACCATGGCTGAAAGAATCCTCATATACGTATGCTGTCGTGCAACGTATCGTTACCGACAAAAACCTTCTTTCTGATATCCCATATCTAACCAAATTCAGTCATACTGGAACACTTGAAGTCTACCATTCTCTCTATAATAAGTTTTGTCCAAAACGTTTGCATTTTTCTTATGATGGAATGGTCGCTCGCTCTCAGTTGGCTGTCCTTGACTTCAATACTGGAGTAGGGCTGGAACAAGCACGTAATAAGAAAGGTGAACCAAGGCATAAGCATCAGTTTTCAAAAATAACTCAGTCTTGGGTTGGAAAGAAAATTGCCGCAACGAAAGATAAAACGACCTACCGAGATCACATATTAAGCGAAGTAAGAGATATTCAACGAAAGCTAGTAACCTACGAACGACCGCTAGCTAGTGTTAAAATTCCTGCGTCTATTGCCACCGTAGAGAAGCCAGATAAGAATGAAACCATCAAGAATTTAAAGTCTCGTTTTCCTCATAAAGAGAAATAGCTTTACGCTTTTCTATTAGTATATGATATTTGAAATAGTATATGATAACTAGTATTTACATATAAGACTATCGCCTTCGACTGGTGTCATCTTCTTCCAAAAGTCTTTTTTCTTCTTCCTTGTATTCCATAAAAGGAATGTATTTTGCATCTGGTGCAGGGTAGGTAATTCTTATTGCCAAAACTGAACATGACGGGATCACTTTCCTCACTCCAAATCCCAGATGATTATGTACCCACCAAGTGTACTGTTTGTAGCCTGCATACCTGAAGGAACTAAAAATAAAGTGATTCATTCTAAATCAGCATTATATACTGTGTAAGTAGCCTTTCCTTAATAAAAGCTTTTAGATGCCTTACAGATTCGCAGCACACATCTATATAGCAAAAACTACTAGACAACGCTCTTTTTTCATTTTGTATTATAAATGATCTCTTACTTGTGGCCTGGATTCTTTTTCATCTCATCCCCTCTCAGATTATTAAGAGCTGAGAGCGCAGTCTTTAGCACAGGTTTTGCGATGCACACCATATGGAATTGGTCGGATTTAGAGACGCACTTCTTTCCTGTAGATAGACATATGTTTAGGGTTTTGTCTTAGGCTTATGACAGTAGGAATTTTACTTAGTTTGCTAATCACTTTTAGTTAGTGACATGGCTGTAGGTTGTTTTTTTTTGCTATTATATCCTTTGTATTACTTACATTTTTACGAGTAAAAGGTTTCAAAAAATCTTAATTAACAACAATTTAATATTTTCCTTGCTTACCTTCAAAATATTCTTCTGGAACTTCATTTGTATCCAGACAACAAAGGCTTTCAGTTTCTGTGTCCATGGGCCTACACTCTCCACATTCGCACCAATCAGTGTTTCCTATTCTTGATTTGGATTTATTCTCACTTGGTTGGTCAATTTCTTCCTCCTCAGATACGGATGGTATTTCAGGTTCAAAATCGTAGGGTTTTAAAGAATTTAAGTCAGGGAGGCTACATTCATTGTCAGATGATGTGCAAGGGCTTGAGAAGCTTGAAGGATATTCTAGCTCTTGGGTTAGAAAAACATTATCAAAAAGTTTTTGATTTTCCATTTTTCGAAAAAGTGAAAGGGTCTCGTTAAAGCTTCGAAGTAAAAGTTGGAAAGAGAAAGAAATTCTCCTCTCGTCGTTTTTCATCTCCCCCTTTCTACAAAAAAGAGCTTTCTGAATGCTATTACGTCACAGAATGGTTGAAAATCGCGTTTTTTTAATTTGATAAACATGAACATTTGTGTAGAGAGAAACATCTTTTAAAAAGCTTGTTAAACATTTTTTGAGAGGTTTTTGGTAATAAAACTTTTAAAACCTCGCTTATACCATCATAAGATTCCAAAATTGGAAAGAAATGAAAAATTACAAAATTTTTTGAGTTCCCCTTTAATCATATCGACGGTGAGAAAGGTCATGGGTCTTGAACATTTCACACGTAGAAAAAGTAATGTTGTGATGAATCGAATACAAAAAACAGTTCTCCTTTTGTCAGAAATCTAGCCTCCTGACTATCACAGCACTTTTCATTTATTTATTGAATTTTTTCATGTGAAAGGGAATTACTTCTTCCATTTCTTCTAGTGTAGCCCAACTATTTCTAGCAATGAGAGTTTCAGGGTCGAGATTGCGATTACATTCAAGATTCTTCCTTTTTCGAAGGTTTTCATTGGCTCTGCGACCCACTTTCCATTCGGTCTCTATTATTTTCCAAAATGACATGAATATAGAAGCAGATGACAAACAACAATCAACAAACTCGTTTGTCAGCTCAATTTCATTTTCGTTATTTCCCATTGCATGCATGAAATATTTCATGGCACGCTTTCCAATCTGTCTGGATTCTTTGTTATTTTTACCACCACCGCACGATGTTCCAAGCCAAAGTAAAAAATCATGACCGATTCCCTCATCTAGTGTAAAAGGAACAGGCGGAATGTTGGACATATCTTCTCTCTTGACTTCGGGTTGCTTGTCAAAATAGTAGTACCAAGGATGCTTTACATTGATATGTTTTCTCAATCCACGAGAACTGTGAAAATCCGCATGTAAACACAACTTTATAGGACAAGTGAAAAGATTCTGTCCGTTTGCACGCAGCTTTAATGTTCTTTTCCCATGAGCAGCACCAGCTAAGGCCTTCCAGTTGACCTGTAGCCTCCTCTGCCGAGGCATCTTGACTAATAAAAATTATTTGATGTTTTTATATTATTTTGGAATAGCATTTTACAGGGGGTAAATGGTAGATTTCCATTAGCCAAACAACAGATTTTCAACACCAAGGGAATAACCCTGATCCTGAATCAACCACTTGGATGCAGGCGCGCACAATTTGATCAACCAATAGGAAATACTTTGGACCTTTAATATACAGGGGGTAGGTTATCTTGAAATAGAAAAGGCTGCTCAAAATAATCAAAATTATTAATGTCTTTTTTATTCCCTTTGGGAGGAATCAAAATGACGCACTTATGAGATTGCGTTATGAACATTCAATTCCCTAGACAAAGAATAGATTATTCTTTAAATCATGAAGTTTTAGTTCCCTTTGAAAAGGAATAAAATGATCAGCATTCCAATATCAACTAGAGAACGTATAATTCCTTTGATACAAAGGAACACATTAATCAGTCAGTGAAACGTATAAATCGTTCCATTTAAAAGGAACAGGGAACGATTAGTACATAGTCAAAGCATCAAGAGAATTAAATATTCTGTAATGAACGATATTAGTTCAATTTGCATTAAGAAGATGAACAAAAAGGTCTTTATGGATCAAATTGTTCATTAAATAGATCTTTCTTGGGAGTTCCCTAATTATAGGATTTGACTAGAAATTAACTACATTAAGCCATTTGATTGTTTTCTATTCCCTGCGCGATTAGCACACAAATCGATAAAAAGAAAAAGTTTTCGCACAAGTCTGTAGAAGTTTTTTAATTTTAATCATGGAGGAAAATTTTCTCTTTGGACCATCTCAACTTGAACACAATTCAAATGCTGTTGAAGAACCACCTGATCAGGTAGATTTCACTTCAAACTTGACGTTGAGAGAGATTCCATTAAAGCGCGCATTAAAAACTTATGTGATCGCTACCGTTTTGAAGAAAAACCTAACAGTTGGTGCGAGAGTGTTATGGAAAGAAGAAGATTCCTCAAGAATATAAATCTTTGGAAGGGCTTTTGAAACACATGGATGAAGTGAAAATGACAATATCTTGCGTTACTTCGATGGCAAAGAAAGAAGAAACCATGACAGGCTTTTCTTTTTGGTTTGTATACGATCATCCTGATATAACCTCATCGAAATTTGAGAATATGATTTGTAAAAGATTTTTGGAAGCTGGCTGCAGAATTTCATACTACAAAGCATTGAAAGGAAGAGGTATCTATTTTTGTTACAAATTTTAACTTTTTTTGAAATCTTTCGAATGCTGAATCAGCAAAATTTCTTATTACAAGTTTTGACATTTTATTCACGGCTTATTACAAGTCTAATGTTGCATTAATGTTATGGACGTTAGATGGACGTTAAAATGACGTCATTTTTACAAATATCTTTGAAATCTTTCGAATGCTGAGTCAGCATAATTTATTATTACAAGTGGAGGCATTTTTACTTCAAGTTTTGACATTTTAATCACCCTTCTACAGCTTATTACAACTATTTTTGAAATCTTTCGAATGCTGAATCAGCAAAATTTCTTATTACATGTGGAGGCAATACCTCCTTTATTCTTAGTACCAGTTATTGTTTCGGCACGTCCCAGAACCAGACGGCGCAGTGGATGTTATTAGACGAGCAATGTAAGAGGATAATTGCAAACTGTACTGTGGCTTCATATTCAAGCATGTTCCTGAGTCGCAACGCACGTTCATCTTTTACATGTCTGTGAAAAATTACCTTCTGAGGATCATTGAAGATACTAGCATTGCATATATATTGGCTGGAGGCGTATTTTGGGAGGCAGTCAGGATCCTCCAAGGAACAGCATGTCGTTTGCTACCACAAATGAAAATCGACTTTAATTACATAGAAGTCAGTGATGGCAATTTCTTCAACATTGAAAAGAAGAAATTTGAATCTGACATTGAAATTGACGGGTCGCCTCGAGCATTTGTGATTTACGATTGTAAAAGAAAGCCAAACCCTGTACCGTTCATTGAAGGTGAGCCATTCAAATGTCTAGATTCAAGTAAACAAATATTGAAACTCTCGCCATCTCAAGAAAACGTCTTCAGTGGATTTACTGACATTATAGTTAAACACCGTGCTATAAATCACTTTCTTGTTTACTTTAGGACTCATGAACAGTTTCCCAAATGCATTGATTCGAAAAAACTTCTTTCAAAAGTATTATCAATTTCTAATGCACCAGAAATTCCCAAAGAAGGAAAAAAAGCTGATTTTGGTCGGTGACCCAGATAGTGGAAGAACAAGCTGGTTCTGTCCTTTCGAATGTATTTATTTTGTGATATCATATAATGAGGCTATTCGATTTACATGGACCACTTTTCACTTATGATGAAATTGGAATGATTCCTCGATTGCTTAGATTGCTATTTATTGTGTACATTGATTAATATTGGTCATTAACTGATTACCATATTACCATTTTTCTCAGGAATTATTCCATCATCCTTCATCAGTTACATCGTCCCTGACGGTCGATTTTCTGCCGCTGATAGCATAACGAATATTGCAGGGTGAGCCATGTTAATTATTCAAAACATTATATATCATACGAAAGAGCATATTAATTGTGATTGTATGATTTCAAGACAATTCTAAAACATAATACTTGAAAACTGAAAATCTGCTTGTATTTCTTGCTCAGGTGGCAGAATTACAGTTCCACGCCAACATTCGACTGTTCAAAGCACACATTATAATAGTGGATTCTTCACAACGACAAACGATTTTCTGGACTTTGGCGCTGGGCGTGATGGAGAAGCAATCAAAAAACGTCTTCAAGTTTTCAACACCTTTATTGAAGCGGAAAGATCCCGCAATTAGCGGAAAGTTTTGAGACCATTGTAAAAATTTCACCTCTTGAGAGACGTCCGTGTTGCCTTTCACTAAATTCAGTGGGTTTTACAATGACTTTTTAAAGAGTAATATTCAAGTCACCAATCTTTTCCCATAGCCTGGTTACGGAGAAACTGCATAGAAGTATTTCATTGGGTAGCTAAACAATTACATGACATGCCACTGTTTTCGACCGTTCAAGAAATAAAGGAGAGAACAGGTGCAATCTACAACGACTTTGACAGTGAAAATCCTTTCAAATCTGATGAAGAAGAACCACTCAATTATTCGTTCAGTCAACCTTCGTCTTCTTCATCATCTGCACCTGCTGCATCTGCTGCCACAAGTTCAAGTTCAGCAACAGGATCAAATCGTGACCGTCGAAATGTCGAAAATGTCCTGGACCACACATTCTATAAATTGAAGAATTTTGATAGGTATTCTTTTAATCCGGATAAAGAGTACCGAAGAAAGGTGTACGCTTTACTGACCGAGGAAGTGTCGAACGTCATTTTTGATGAGGATATCAAAGAAATTTACGAGCACAGATTAGAGAAAGAATGGAAAGGGGCAGACACTGTGTGCGACTTATATTTGATTGGTAAAAATCGAGAGAGCGTGATTGGTTTCCATATGAGGTATTCGAACCGACAGAACAAATGAAGACAGCAACGAGTCTACAATGGAAAACCAGCGAAATCAACACCTCTAGCTAAATCACCTTCTCCAAATGGAGCACAACTCACAACAGTAACAAATTCATATACGGAAACAATCGAAAATCTCAACAAACACAACAAGGAATTAACCGACCGCCTCGACCTTCTAGAAGTAGAAAACTTAACACTGACAAACAAGCTTGAAAAATATCAAAAAGGACTACCGCTAACTGACTTACTACCATTATTATACACACTTATAACAAACGTTCACAAACAAAAAATGGAAAGCGCAGAAATATATTCACTTATCATAGACACAACAAAAAAACTAACAGGAAATGATCCTTCAAAAGCTAGCTGTTCAAACAAAAAACCAAAAGTCGCATTACCATCTACAAGTAATAAACAAGCCAACCTGACGGCTCTTCATTTCACACCAAGACCTAACAACAAAAAAAAATAATAAAAATCAATGATTTCTCTAAAAACCACAAGTAAAAATGACACCAAATTTGACGGAGCATAATAATTCAAAAATCATCTCTATAAACATTAACGGTATCCAAAACAAAATAGACACCCTCATTGACCTAATTGAAACATCAAAACCAGACCTTCTACTAATCCAAGAAACGAATCTTAACATAAACAACAACCTCAGATTCTCACATCCAGACTATAACATCAACGAATTCAGACGCGAAAACATTCAAAACAATAATAACTCTCCAGGCGGAGGATTAATGACCTTAACCAAAAAAAAATCTACAAATAATTGATGAATACGAAAAACTCCAAAACAGCAACGAATTTCTATCAACTAAAATAAAAACTAGAAACAACAATTTCGAAATTATAAATTACTACAATCCTGATACAAAACTGATAAATAATATAAATAATCTGATCAAAAATAAAAATTCAATTATAATCGGAGATTTAAATGCAAAACACCCCGATTGATTGGTACAACATTCAATCCAATCCAGGCGGTACAGCCTCCCAGTGGGCACGAGACCTATTCGAGACGTCGGTTTTCATATCGTTTGTGCCGACGTCGTGGTATGCCATGCGTCTCAAAGACGTCTAGGAGACGTCGGTGGGAGATAGGTCGGCTTACAGTCGTCTTTAAGACGTATTAGATCAATACAAAGGAAAAAATCTTAAAATCCCAGGCCATTTTCGGGGTGTGAAATGTCCATTTTCGGGGTTGGGATTTGCCCTGGAAAAGTGAAACAACTACATGCCTGGTAAATGGCCATTTCCCAGGCCTGGGTTTTCCAAATTTCGGGGTGTAAAATGACGATTTCCCAGGCCTGGTTTTTCCAAATTTCGGGGTGTAAAATGACGATTTCCGAGGCCTGGATTTTTCCAAATTTCGGGGTGTAAAATGGCAATTTCCGAGGCCTGGATTCTCCAAATTTCGGGGTGTAAAATGACGATTTCCCAGGCCTGGTTTTTCCAGATTTCGGGGTGTAAAATGACGATTTCCGAGGCCTAGATTTTCCAAATTTCGGGGTGTAAAATGGCAATTTCCGAGGCCTGGATTTTCCAAATTTCTGGATGGAAAATGGCAATTTCCGAGGCCTGGATTTTCCAAATTTCGGGATGGAAAATGGCGATTTCCCAGGCCTGGGTTTGGCCGAATTTCGGGGTGTAAAATGAAAATTTCGGAGTGGCAAATTACAGTTTTGGAGGTTCTTTTCATGGCCTGAGTTTCATATTTCAGGTTTTAAAACAAAGTTTTAACTAATTTTGATTGTTATACGTTTTATAAAATATATTTTTGTAGATGAAATAAATAATGACTAAAATAATACAGTTTTTAAGTTTTCGAATAAAATATGCCAACAATAAAATATGCCTCGATTTTTCTCTTTAAAAATTTCAAAATGTCAAATAATAAAATATGATGAAAATACTTTTACAATGGAGTTTGAACCTGTTAAAAATAAAAATAATATACATCACATGAATAATTTTTCAAGTTTTCAAATAAAATATGCCAACAAAATATGCCTCGTTTTTCTCTTTAAAAATTTTAAATGTCAAATAATAAAATAATAGAATAAGATAGAAATACTTTTACAATGAAGTTTAAACCTGTTAAAAATGAAAATAATATAGTACATCACATGAAGTTTTCAAATAAAATATGCCAACAAAATGTGCCACGTTTTTATCTTTAAAAATTTTAAATGTCAAATAATAAAATAAGATAAAAATACTTTTACAATGAAGTTTAAACCTGTTAAAAATGAAAATAATATTTCTATTAAAATTTCACCTAAAATGTGACATGAAAACCAAAGAGATCGTTGTTTAATTAAATCTCTACAAACGATGGGCGGCTCTTCACTAAGTTATCTTGTTAATACGTGGAGACTTTCATCTTGAGAATTTGATGCATGAAAAAGACGCAATAAAATATAAAAAAAATAAAATATAAAATTATTAGTTATTTAGCTATTATAATAACATCCTCATTGTCTTCAATTGGTATTCTGGTGACCACCACCATCTTATTTTCAACCAGCTGGCGACCAACATGTTCTGCCATTTTTTCCACGGTTAATGAACGCTGTGGATCAATAGAGAGCTGTCGAAAACCCCCGACCTCCTTAAAGATGGCTCTTCTATCCAACGTTTTTTTGTCCGTAAAAATACGCGTTGTTTGTTGATAGTCATTTGGGGATAGTTCTAGGAAAAGAAAAGAATAATTATGTATAGCATATGTTGAAATAATAAAAAAACAACTGCAACACCAATACCACAAAAGTGAGAGCTTGACTTGAAATATCCTTCTTATAGTAAATCCGGAATAAACATTTTGATTACTCACCGGATAGATCAACTTCACACCTATCCAAATTGTCAAATTGAGTGTGTTGAACTAAAATCGAAAAACAGATCTGTAAGGAAAAATTAGGAGATATAAACCAGTTCTCCTTTTTCTCATCTAAAAACATGCATTTCATCATCAACAAACTCATTGACATTACACCATAATTTATACCAAAATAATTTGAACATGTGCAAGAAAGAAATTTATAATAAATAATAAATTCCTTGAATCAAAGGGCTAGATGTAACAATCTGATAACAATAAACTTACTATTGGAAGCACTGTCTTCGTGACTAAGATCGTCTGTTTGAACGGTCGTTTTTTTCTAAATTAAAAGGTTTGAAATCATTAATTACAAAATTTTTCCTTGCTCAAATAATTGAATAGTAGCAGGCTACCACCATTGTAATGAAAATTTCTTTTCAAATCACTCATACAAAACTAAGCAAAACATGGTACATTTGTATATATAATAAAGCAGGGAGTTTCTTAGCACTTTGAGCTGGGGCTGTTTTGGTTTCCTGAATCCCAATATGCCTGAGAAACTGTGCATTGATAAAGCCGGGGTCTGGGGGACGCAAGCTCCAGATGTAGATACCGAGTTATTTTTGCTTGTAAACAACAAAAAGCATTACCTTGTATGGTTTAGGTGACTCAAAGTGAAAATATTCACTATCATCTTGTGATTTTTCAGGACTTTTATTGACCAATGTTGAATCAGCGCTCTGATAAAAAATAGGATAAAGAAAGATTTGAATTAATCTTTTGCTAATAACTGAAACTTGTTTTGACAAGAAACAAAATGTTGTCCCAGTTAAAATTCACTACATAATTGCTTTTATTCCAAAATTTTGGTATTTTTGCCAGAAAAACTTTTTGTTGGGCAAATCTAGGCAATTGGAGGTGAAATGAGAAAGATTTTCAGTGTTTCCGAAGTAAGCCTATTGTAATAGAAACCTTTTACCCCTTCAGAATTTTTCCTTGCTTAATGGTACAGGAGAAGATAATCACACAATAAAGTAAACCAGAACTTCAAATATTACTTGTGACAGTGGTGACATATTAGGCAGTGTATCGTTTGTATTTGGTGTAGACTGCATTGGCGGAGCCTATAATTTTCAATGGTTGAAATCAGATTATCTTACTTGTAAGAAACTCTGCACTGCTTCTGCAGAACTAGTACAACACGTCTTGGTTGCGATTCAAAAGGCAAGGGGAGTCACAACAATCAGCCAGATATGAGACTTAAACATCAATAATATGCTAGCATAATTAGTATTTACCTTGCTAATGGTCTTGATGGATTTTTTTGATTTTTCCTCCAAACCTTGGTTTTGAACCTCTGGTTTTTTCTGTAATGAAAGAGATATATCTAATGTCATTGCAAAATTTTGGAATAAAAATGTTATCATTAACAAAATTTATGCCTGAGTAGTAAGTTGTTCAAAAGATCGCTGCATTCTGTCAAATGGCTACTTGCAAAAAGTAATCCTTATAAAGTTAATATTCTTAGCATCAATCTTCTTTCTTTCTTTTAACCCCGTCTTGAAACCGGTCAAGGATAGAAATGTAACTAACAAATCACTTTCAAACCAAACATGAACTTTCTCCAGACTAAAAAACTTACAATGCCAAAATCAGTCTTTCTCTTCCTTGATCCTCTTCTTCTTTCAGTCATTCGTTTTAGAACCATGGTCTTGATCTTCTCTTCAATAGGTTTTTCCATTGTTCCAAGCAATTTCTTAGATTTTAATTGACCAACTACTGCAATTAACTCCTGGTTATTTTCAGGTTTGTCCTTTCCAAATGTAGGTAAGTCGGTAATCTCTGGCCACTTTTCATCAACAGCTTTTCTGACTGCTTTTAACCTTAAAAAAGAAACTATTTTGATATTTTTTTCCAGGCAAAATCTAAATAGCGGTAGAAAAGGTATATAAAGAAATTAATCTTGAAAAAAACTCTGTATACAGTAAGTTTCTTTACTTATCAATTTCAGATAAAATCTACTAAAGATGCTGTATTTCATCACATCACAATATAGATCACAAGTTGTTGTAGAGTAGGACATCTGAAATAAATTTTAGAATTAAAGTTTTCAAGCAGGTTCCTCTCCCCAGAAACATTCTTACCGCATTTTATGGGTTTCCGAGTTGAGTTCTTTTGAAGAAGGTGTCATGATGGCAGATGCAGCTTCTTGGAATGTACCATTCAGTCGGAAATCATGTTCTAGGGTCAACATTTCCTGGAGTGTGAGCTCTAATTTTTCAAAATAAAACACATTTTGTGTACTTTTGACAAGCGCCTTGAAATGCTGGCCATTTAAATCAGCATCTGTTAAAAATAAAAGAAGTTGATGTGAAATTCACCTTCAAAATCTAAATCTAAAGAAAAATTAGATTTTTCCATTGAAAAATTGTGCAGGAACTGGCTTTCTAATACCATTTTGGGCAATGCAAATAGCAGCTAAAAGTAAGCCACACTGTGTACTGACACTTTGTAAACTATAAATACAAGAAATTAAAATTCTACGGGTAAAGACCTCTGAAAAAGTGATGTAAAAAAATGTTACCTTTAATCTTTTTTGCCAATGTAGAGTTGTATTTATTACTTAAATATTCAAACAGTTCATTTTTCGACATATTTTCAAATGTCATAGTCGACTTCATCTCTTGTCTTGTTTGTGACAGACCCACGTGAAGAACCAAAAGAAAATAATCCACATGAGATGAAAGCTTTGCGCACACTGCGCCGGAAATGAAATGGTGATCTATCTCTCCTCATCGAAATTGCCTGATATTGTTTGAAGTGCTTTTTAGTGTGTGAGGCCTGTGAAGCGCGGGTTTTTAGGGACGGATATAATCCTAACCTGAGATCAGATTGTGATTGTTTTCTTCCCACCACGCTGAAACTCTAAAGGGATGGATGAAAAAATAATATTCAAGCGCCTTCAGAGGTTTACCGTGCGCGTAAGAAAAAAACCCAGCTGTTATCAGGTTACGATACCAAGATTTTATATGTTTTTCTGTGATATCACGCGTGGTTGGTCCAGTCTACTCTACACAGTTGGAACACCTTTTGTTTTGAACATTAATAATTAATTTAAAGTATGAATATGAGAACCTGGAGTAAATTTATTGATTTATTGATTTGATTGATCTGCTCTGCACCACTTATTGCACAGTTTGGCTCTGATATTGGATTACTTCCATGGTTTGGACTTTCAACTTTAACACTTCATCATCATTCAATGGAGTCCAAATTTAAATGGCAACGTTGTGAAATCAAAGTTTGTCATTGTGGTTCTTTGGAAGAGGAACATACTCACTGTCCATGCACAAGCTGCGAGGGTTCTGCAGTTTCAAGATCTACAGAATATCGGCATTGGAAACAATCACGTATAGTTTTTGGTAGTGCCACTGAAAGTGATACTGATACTGATACAGAAATTAATGAAATTGATAATAATAGCTCATTTTCCAGTAATGAAAGCTATGATGACGAACCACTATCAAATGCAACAGAGCAGACAGAGCCCCTCACTACCAATAATCAACTTGTATTAGTAGGCAATAATATCTATGATGTTGATGATGGAAGAAGTTCTCTTGAAAATGGTCAAAATAGCAATAATACTGATGCTCACGATGGAGTCAATGATGTGTAAGTGCTTATTTTAAGATAACTACTAGTTCAGAGCGAAGTTGAACATATACCGTGAAGTCGGGTAACTATTTTTTTGGCATTAGGCGGCAATTGCAAATATGTTCATTTCGTGTCCTCGTTGGGTCTAAAAAGTGAGTCGGTCGGTCGGTCATAAAAAAATTCGGGTTTCCATTTTTCCATCCATTTTTGGAGTGCATTCTTAGAGTAAACTGCCAGCCAGCCAGCGGTCGGGCGACGCGAAGCGAAGATATTTGTGATTACCGCCTTAAGGGGTTTAGGGGCCGTCGACAAATGACTTTCCTTTTTTTAAACGGCCTGAGGCCGTTGAGGATCAGACCCCCTTCCCCCTTACGTCTTAGCGGCCAAAAAAATTCTTCAAAAGTAAATACTTTCACTGGTCCATGGCCGCCATGTTCTTTCGATTCATAATCCTCAAAGTTCTTCTTTTCGCACGGAATAAGCATGTGGTTTTGAGCCGTGACCTTTCAATTTTGAAACTCCAAGCCCCGTGGCAAGTCACGTGACCAGTCATTTTTCTTGTCAAAGCATTAATTGGTGATCAGCAATAAGGTGAATGCCGTGTGGTTTTTTTGGTCTTAGCCTTTCTTCACATATTTCTACTTTTTGGACTGATGAAATTTGTAAGTGAGACTTTCCCTTTTTTTTAAACTTTTTTGTCGGCATTGCAGTGACCCCCTCCCACCCCTTACAGCCAGAAGCTGTTAAAAAAAAGGAAAATCGTTTGTCGACGACCCCTTATCCTGCTGTGTTGCAGCGGAAATATATTTAATTCAATTCAATTGCATCAGTGGAGGGAAACTTGCATAGCCATCAAATGACTGACCAATCAAAGCAGCAAAATTTCAAAACAAATTAACTATGTAGCTCCGCTCGCAGCTCTACTCCATCATTTTTGTTTTGATTTGACTTTGTATTTTAATGACCAGCCAGGTCATTCATTGGAGGGTTCCCTCCACTGATGCAAGTTACCACCCGACTTCAAGGTAACCCTGCCGACAACCCAACAGACTGTTCATTGTTTTCTTAATTCTGGAAGTAATTCGACCGTCACGTTATCTCTGAAAACAGGCATAATTAATCGAACTTTTTAAAATAGAATACTCAAAAAGTTGTTTATTTTGGAATAGAGCGAATAATGCATGCCCCTCTCGTAAACAAAAAAGAATTAAAAACTTTTACACACACCTTGTCTAGTTCTGTTATAGCACTTATCTGGTCTGCAAAGTAAAATCAGAGTTATTTTTTAAACATCTAACTTAGAGGGTTTTATTTATAAACAGCTACCTTAGAGGGTTTTATTTATAAACATTTAAAGGACCAGATAGTTGCTACAACAGAATAAGACAATGTATGTCGGCATTACCAGAAGTTATTGTATACATTGAAACCTTCTTTTCAGTGAGCAGCTTGTTGCCCATCACGTTGGAAAGACAATGAATCTTGCGGCTGAAATGAATGCCTCTCACAAGTTGAAAAATTGCTACGGTACACAGGAGAACTTTTGGAAATTTCATGGCCTGAAATAATTGATCACTGGCCTAAAAGCTATGCAAGAGCACAGTCTATATTAAAATCAGGGCATTCTGTTCCAGAAGCAAAGTCAATTTGTTTTAATAAAGAAGAACACCCCCTGCACTGGTATGAGATAGATGTTGGTGAGCCATGCCCAGATAACAATTCCAAATGCTCACAGGTATTACCTTTCTCTGAAAGGAAAATTACTTCGTTGGTTTTCTTCAGATAGGATGTGTGCTTGGGCATTGGAAGAACAAAGACAGGTGGCTTAACAAAACTGGTCCTACCTTCCCATTGAATGAAATATGGGACGGCGCAAGGTTTAAAGAAGTCCAGTGGTTTTGGGACCCTGCTTCATCATGGGCGCTTCCACATCAATGTCATAAGTGTGATAGTATCATTAATATGCAAAAACTAGACCCTACCCCTGGTCAGAGGATATCTGTTGCTTGTGATCACTGTGAAGAGCTGCAATTGGTTCAACCAATTTTTGTCAAAGGTGACCCAAGAAATATTGCGTTGATTGGACACTGGGACGGCTGGCAACCTGGTTTTGGCCGTGGTTATTCGAAGGGATCTGGTAAGAACCTTAGTTGATAAGAACATATGAGGAGTTGATATTTCAATAAACGCTATGCTGTTTTAGATTATATAGTCTCACTCAAAGTTGGGTTCTGTCTTAACTTTTCAATAAGTTATGGCTACCCTAAGTGTATTAATTTTGAAAATTGAGAAATTTATAGTATTTGCCTCTTGTTCTTCCAAGTTTTCTCTTTCTCCTTGAGGTTTAGGCAGATTAAAAAATAGACTACGGAAGTGCTACATGAATTTTAACTTTTTTACCATGTTTAATTTGTGCCGTCCCCATCTCCAGTGACTTGTTAGAAAATAAAGCTTTTTTACAGATTTCTTTTTAGATTTAGTAAAAATAGTTGATTTCCCTAAAAAAGATGATTGCATTTAACTGAAAAATTTTATCCATTGGTTTATTCAGGCTCTATTGAGGTAACCATTGCCAACATGAAAAAAAAGAGAGATCCAAAAGTGAGAACCTTTTCGTGTCGTCTTTTGTCCCTGAACATCAATTACCAAACAAGCAACCAACAGCACTTGATCCTTATCTGAAACCTCTTATACATGAACTTGCAGACTTATTCATAAATGGTAATTTTTCACTTCTTTTTTTATTTAAAGAGAATTCTGTGTCAGTTAGCAAGATAAATAATCATTTCAATGATTAATGTAAAAATAGTTGGATCAGCACCAAAACTTTTCAATGAGTACCTGGGGGGTACTTATTAGGCAAATGGAGGGTACGTTATGTACCCCTTCCCCGGAACCTGCAATAAAACTACATGATATGAGGAGCAAGGGGCCATGCAGGGGCCGCGGGTCCACTTTTAAAGTGGTAGGGCCATGGTTTAGTGTCTAAGGAGGTGCCACCAAGCCCTTCTAGACTGCCTAAAACAGGTCTTTTTCAAGGTTTTTACACAAAACTTTCTTTTTGCTTTGAAAAAATGTGGTCGGGCCAATGCCCGGGTGCCCTCCCCGCTGCCGCGGCCCCTGCCATGTAAGCTGGACATCTAAGTAAGCAAAAAAACGTGTCCAAATTTTCGTTAATTTCTCGAAGGCAATTCCACCACTCCTAGCATGATAAATTATACCTTTAAAGAATCGCATTACGATGTAGAACATGAAAATCGGTGTTACTTAAATTTAGGTTTTGCCAATTTTGCGAAAAACTGCAAAAACCAAAAAATGCTGACGTCAGCAAAATTTGTTTTTTAAATAACTCCAGTTTGGCTAATGGTATAAACATGAAATTTGGACCAAAGTTGCATATCATTAATAAAAACATTTTTGCATAACCTTTTTTTTCAAATTTTGCTGACGTCAGCAGAAATACGAAAATGTGCAATAAAGTGTCAAACGGGATATTTGGATTTGATAGTTCCGAATCCAGATCATATTTCAGATCGATGGGTAAGATTGGATGTCTATTGTACATTAAGAAGAATGGTGTGAATTTGGTGGACGAATGTTTACTCACTCGATGTGCAAACAAAATTCTTTCGATTACATATGGCCATTCAGGGGCATGTTCATTCAGTACTTTAACAAGTGAGTCCTTAATGGTTCTGTTTTGTCTCTCTACTAAACCGTTAGCTTGTGGGTGATAGGCAGAAGTTATTCTTTGATCAGCTCCGGTCATTGCGAATAGAGCAGTCATGACATAATTTACGAACTCCTTTCCTTGATCGTTGATTTGAATTCTCATACAGCCGTGTCTGCATATGATTTCATACAAAAAAGTCCCAACGGTTTCGGCTGATTTGTCCTTAACAGGTTTTGCTTCGGACCACTTCGAAAAGTAGTCGATGCAAACGATTAAGTGTTTATAACCATCAACTTCTGGGAGATTACAAATATCAATTCCGATTTGCTTCATAACTTCATTTGCAACAGGTACACTTTGTAGCACGGGGGGAATACTTTTCGCGATTTTTCCGTGTTGTTAGCATTGGTAACATCTTTTCACAAACTCGGCGACGTCGTTCATCATACCGTGCCAAAAGAATCGTTCCACACATTTTTGGTAGGTTGAATCCCTCCCTCTATTGGACGCCATTGCTTGGGCCTTTTTACTTTCACCAATTCCGTTATGTATATCGCGTATAATATCTTGTTGCTCTTCTACCGAACTCACAACAAGCCTGGTGTTATTGTACATTAGTTTGTTGCCAACGAGTGTAAACCTCCTGCATGCACGGCGAAAGTTCTTCTTCTTTCCTTTGTTCCCTAAAATTCAAAAATGAAATTTGACAAGCCAAAATAATTTGGTATAAAACTGGTACCCGAGAGGGGGGTTAGGTTTAGTGTCAAGTTTATTTCGAGCATAAGTTTGACTTTTTTTAAAAACGGTATCATATTATAACTCTGGAAGTTGTGAATTTTGGGATATCTTGACCCAAATACTTTGTCTAAAATCACAAAATACACCCCCAGGTATTCACCCAAGGAACAAGTGTGCAAAATTTAAGCCAAATGCGATCATTTTTGAAGTCTCCAGGCTACCCCAAAGTTTTAGCCTCGTTTTGGCGAAAAACTCGTCCCTAGGCTCCAAAAATCAAAATTTTCAAAAGATGAAAAAAAAAACCCCAGATATTCACCCAAGGAACAAGTGTGCAAAAGTTCAGCCAAATCCAAGCACTTTTGAAGTCTCCAGGCTGCCCTAAAGTTTTTGTGACAGACAGACAGACAGTACATAAGTACATACACAGATACACAGACAGACATTGTCAGATTCTAGCCCAACTGAAGTTGAGAACTGGTAACTTTATTAAACTGATTAAAGCTCGAGAGGATGAAGCTTTTCAAACTGTAGAACTTTGTTACAAAGTCAAGAAAGCTCCCTCTTAATCTCTCGGTTAACCTGGAACCTTCAGAGGGGTAACAAAATCAAATATAAAATATTAAACAAAACTTACCTTCAAATCCATCAGGGTATGTTTTTTTTTCTAAGTATTCCTCGATTTGTTCCAAAGGAACGTGAACATTTCGTTCGGCCATTTTGAAACAAGTGAGCAAACACATGTTTTGATTCCCGTCCAAATCTTTCAAAACATTCGAAACATTCGATCGAACAGCACTGCAACGACTTCAGTTCTTTGGGGGGGGGGTCATGATAAACTAGTTTATCTTGACTCCCTCGGCTTTTTTACGGGGAGTCATTATTTACTAAGGGAGTCAATATTTCCTAGGAAATTTCTACTCTAGGGGAGTCATTATTTCCTAGTTTATTTTAACCGGGGGGGGGGGGGGGGTCAACATTTACAGGGAGTTAAAATAATCCGCTACACCGGACTATCCCTTTTGTATGTGCCGTTTAAACTTTATGGCTTTAATTATCTGACCGACATGACCCGCGATGACCCTCGCACTAAATCTTTGTAAAAAGTTATTCAAACGCATCTTCAATCAGGGGGGGGGTCTTGCAGTTACTCCTTGACACTATGTGGAGTAACTGCAATTTTGGACATCTTCTACACACACCACCACCCTTGCAGTTATTCCATAGTGTACTAACTGATTTTAACCTCAAAATTGGTGTATACCACCCCCAAAATTGCCAAAATTGCCAAATTTGGCAATTTTTTCACTGAATTCCTCATTTTTGATACCATTTCACTGGGTACGTCTCATTAACGACCGTTCAAAAGTTAAATATCTCAATCATTTTCCAAGTTTGTTAAAATATCTTTCATGCCTTGATTGAAGAAAAAAAATTGATTTTTTTTGACTTTTGAAAAAAATGTTTTGAATTTGTTTGCTTCCGGAATTTTTAAAAACCTAAAATTTTAAGTGAAAAATTGAAAAATGTGCTCACTTAGTACACCATATCCAACCAAAATCGACAATTTTGGGCTTAGGCACCACCCATGTTGCAGTTAGTCCACTGGTGGAGTAACTGTTTTCCCAAATTTTGGTTTATATACCACCACGGTAGTAATTGTCATAGTGTTTATATAATAACTGCATGACCCCCCCCCCTGCTTCAATACAAACATAATTCCAGAAATTCAAGACCAGTCAGTTCAATGAAGAAATGCAAAATTTTCCATTTACACCAGGTGAGATCTTTTTCAATTATTTTGTTACTGCTCTTATATATGTGACATTTTTGAAGTGCGCATTTTACTTTTTTTAACCTTTCCACTTTTGAATTAAAAGAATAGGGAGGACCAAACAGACTTACGTTATCAGTATACATTCTCTAAAATTAAGTGAACAAAAAAGTAAAATCAACACAGTTTGTTTACGATATTTCGTTCTATTTTCAGAACTTCTCTAAAATTATGTGAAGATAATGTTGTGTATTTTTATCAACTCAAATATATTTTGTACATTTTTATGTTGTTTAATTATTAGAATTACAAGATGGTCACTGTCCAAAGCATGTCGAACAATGCAATTCTTGGACTGCTGAAGAATGGCGAAAATTTGCTTACCCAATGGCTGAGGCTCTTCTTCTCGAAATTGTTTCTGATGATGAATATCACCTTGTCTGGCTAACTGCTCGCATAGTTGAGCTACTGTTTCACAGACGCTCCGGTCTTACCGAAGAAGAAGTGAAAGATTTGGAGAAAATCTGCTGGCGTCGGTTAATCATCTTGGAGGAGGAAGTTGGCCCAAAGCAATGTGTGATTACCTGCCACAATAGCGTTCATATTTCAGAAGATATTCTTCGGTTTTCTCATTGTGACAACTTTTGGGTTTGGGAAAATGAACGATCCATCAAACGGTAATTCTTTTATTCCCTCAATATGCATATGTAAGATCAAAATTAAACCTTCCTTCTGCTAGTCTTGCTAGGGACCAGGGAGGTGAGAAAATTGTAACCAATAATGTAATTAGGGTCCAGTGCAACCTTAAGGGAACAATTTTAGCGGGAATTCAATTTGGTGGATGAAGGACATTTTTGTTCAAAAAACGCTATTAAATAAGAAAAGACCTGTTTATAGTACACATATTACACATTTGGGGAATAAGTACAGCAATTTGAATTTGGCGGGAATTTAATTTGGCGGATGACGGGACCGGACGGAAAATAAATTTCTTCCCTTAAGTTACTTTGTTTGAAATGGTTGATACAAGTATTCGAATTCTGTCATAACAAAGACAAGGTTTTTTTTTCAGATTCAAAGCTGTTCCGACGAATTTCAAAAATATCGAACTAACGTATGCAAAGGCTGAGATTGCTCGAGAATCCAGAATGCTGGAAGGAAAAGAAACGCCTGGTTAATTAGAAAGAAAACTTTGTTCATCAACTTCTTAAGATATACAAAAAGTCACATCATCCAAATAATACAAAATGATGAAATACCAATGCAATGAAGCAAAATCCAAATTCAAAGAAATATTATAACTGTGGTGGTTAAATATCACTTATAAAACGCGGGAGAGCGCACCTTAAAAACTTTTTTATGGCGCACCGTGATGGACAAAAATATTGAAAAACTTTCCAAATTTGAAATATTTTAGCTACCAGGCATAGTCCTTTAGGCGAACTCGACGGTCTATTGAATAACTAATTCCGCAAGCATAAATTACTTACCCCAAGACATTTGGGCTGGAAATCATTTGTTCCGTATTACGGAAAATTAAAACCTTAAGTTGTATAAATACTTTATAGCACGCCGCGCAAGAAAATTTGCAACATTACGGTGTGCTACTCCGAGAGAGTTGTTAGCGTGCCAATTTGAACAAAACTTATCTGTAGGTAATATCCAATTTCCCGCTGGTTTCACTTGCATCCACTGAAGCTTGGAGGTATGGTAATTCATGCTGGCGGAATTAGTTATTCAATAGACCGTCGAGTTCGCCTAAAGGACTATTATATTTCAAGTCATCGCCCATGAAATGTTCTAGCTTTTGGCACCAAATATCAACTTTGATCCATTGAAACTTTTAGTCATTAATTTGAGGGGGTGGGGTTTTCAAAAGTTAGTTTTGGTGTGAAAAGAAATCAAAGGTATACCTTTTTTGTGAAAATTCATTACCACCAAAACCACACTTTACTTTTTATAAGCTTTCGAAAATATATTTGTGTATGAATTATATGAAAATTTGTGCTCGCATAATCCCATTGGTTCTGCCATGATGTCATTACATCATGATTTCATTGTTAGCGCGATCGAGCGAACCACATCGCACAAGTGGGTAAAGAAGTTGGTACGCATAAAAGCACGACACAGACCTAGCATCAAGTAAAGCCAATACGAGGTCATTAGTTAAAAGAACATACAGTGCACGCTCAGGTACAACCAAGTACGGACTTTGCGATGGAAAGTTGTCAAATGAATATGAACGGGTCCCCTTAGGCAAAAAGTCCTGACTGTTGCAAGAGGCAGCTGCCTCTTAAAATCTTGACCAACAACAAAAAAAACTTTGAAATACCAAATCAGTCACGGTAAATTTGAGACCACCAAGTAAACTTTTAACTGTCAGACTATGATAAATTGGCTCGATCAGAGAATCAATAACTGTAAATTATTATAACAGTAAAACACCACGTGAGAAAAATGTGATTTATTTACCCAGTCGATAGTGGTATACATTGCTGTTCTGTAAACATAGCTTGCTCAAATTCTTCTTCATCATTTATTAGTGATTGTGATTGTGTAGCCAATGTAGACGTGTCCTCCATGTTGCTCGGTTTGGTAGTTTTGTAGAAAGAAAGAACAGAAGAATGGAATGGCGTTCACATAAAGCGGCAAATGGTATCGGTTTATTTCGGAATTTTATCGGGAAATCTTTCAGTTTCGGGTAGTATAACGGGCTCATACAATAGTTAAGGGCACATATACACTAAATTAAGGTAATGTATGCCGGGCCATGCGAAGCAAAATGACGTAATAAACCGCAAAGCACTTATGTGGTTCATTTTGTGGTCGCATTCCTGGTGCACGCGATAACATGATGTTAATCCAGACATGGCGATACGTACCTGGATGTTCGCGGTCGGACCGCCTATGTTCGCGATCCATATTTTTCTACTTTCTGTTTCGTATTGGGCTGCCCAAATTTAATTAGAAAAAGTCCGTGAAAGAGATATTTTTTAGCGCGCATCGAATCACCGCGCTTTTTTCCCGCTTTTTATGTGTTGAAGCTCTCTGTCTTTATTCACGCTTGCAGACTGGTGGACGTTCAATCAATCTTTTTCCAATAATATTGTTATCTTGTAATTATGTTTAACATCTCAGAAGAACATCTTGAAAGATTACTCAAACTTGAAAGAGACTCAACTACGTTTTTAGGTGATCATTTAAAAGAAAAAATCGTTGAAAGTAACAAAGCGAAAAGCAATTTGAAGAACCCTCACCTCCGCCATATTGCTTCTCATCCTTGCCACAAGTATGTTTTTGAGGAATGTTTTCATAAGTCTAACATCCATGAAGAGGAATTCCTCATTCAAGACAATTTGAATTGCAGTATCAGACTCACAGAGTTTCACAGAGTCTGTGAAATATTGGAACAAGACTGTTGTGTAAAAATGTTATCTCATTCAGACGTTTTATTTGTTTGCCCCTGGATGTACTTGAAGAAAAACATTTCAATTGAGAAAGATAATGACTCTCATATGTTGGAAAAAGGACGTCTTGTAGTACCCCTCAAATCGTACCCGTTAATGGATGGTAAAACTACTGTTTTTCTGCCGTCTGGAGGACCTAGAGATTTGCCATCTTTTTTTAAAAAACTCTCTGTAGAGGAACTTTTTCCAGTTGGGAAACTACCATTGAAGACTGTTCCTCTTGATAAAAAGCTAGAAAATGTTGTCGTGGAGAAGCAATTTGACTTTTTCAACACACCGAGGAAGGAAATGAAAGAAGGTGATGTATTTTGTTTTAGTGGGAAACGTTACAGAGTGGAAAGTGTCTCCTTGGACATTTTCAATCCTTGGCTAGATTATGTCTCGATAGGACCTGGTAAGACATTTCATCAAAATAACAAAAAACGCCCTATGAAATTTGGATCAGTTCCTGAAATTAGGGGTTCCATTCTGCACTTGAATAAAAGTGATCTTGAACTTTACAATGCTGTTGATATTCAGTACAAAACGATTAAAAGTTAAGATGACATGGGAGTTGTAAATGTTTTATACAAGAATGCTATTTTTAATGAAGCTGGTAACCTAACTCATGATGTTGCTATTATTCCTTAGTTTCTCATTGTTTTTTAAGGTATCTGTTCCTTTGTTAGCCAAACTGAAACTTTTTTGAATCTTTCTCATTTATTTTACTGTACAATTACCCAAGCAGTTCCTTGTCTAGATCTTATTGAAAATAAAGACTTGAGTTTGTCCAATTATGCGCGTTTCGTGCAAAAACTGGCACTTAGGAAGTTTGCGTTGTAGACATCCTTGTTTTCATAATATTCTGGGCACTGCATCAAAATTAAAAGTTCTTTGTAATCCTTTGATAGTTAGTAGATATTTTTTCATTTTCCTTAATTTCAATTTCAATAATCATAGTATTTTTGAAACCTTGCAATTAGCTTCGTTCAAATTAAGGTCACAGACATTTTCAAAATTTTTAAGTGGAAACATTTGTGTCCGGTTATGCGCGTTTCGTGCAAAAACTGGCACATGGGAAGTTTGCGTTGTAGACATCCTTGTTTCAACTTCTGATTAATCAATTTCTTTCCTTAATCCAGGCAAAGCAGCTTGAAAATATTGAAATTTGTATTCTTATTTTGTATTGAAACTTTCTGGAAAATAATTGTACAACTGCACTACATTTTCTCTCTCTGTTTTAGCTTCTGATTTTAAAATATCAAGTCAAGTATTTCTTTATTTTATTTTTAGGATTTTTTTCAGCACTTTTAGCACTTTATTTCTACTTAGAATAAGTTAGTTCATTTTTAGATGTTTGTATAATTTTATATTTGATTTAGGAAATAATCACATGTGTATTTTTGAAACATTTTTTAGGACTGGGACAGTTAACTGTCATTTTTAATGTACATTTTACTGGGACTTGTAAATATTTGGTACTTTTTATTTGAGTTTTGCCCCATTTCATTTTTAAAAAGTCAAGAATATTTTACTACTATGGATTTCATTAAGTTTTCTCCCAAACTAGTTTCCAGATTAATTAAAAGGTTATTTCCCCTTTTCAAAACTATAGTTTAACTTTCACTATGGACTATGTAAGGCTTTCAAGACCAAATTTCAAAGTATCCTTTAATTGTTAAATCTCAAGAATTGAAATTATTTGTGTCGTTTTATTGTTTTTCATTGGTCTTTCCAACCTTTTAGCTCAAATTGTTCTAAAATATTCTAAACCGCTTCAGTGTATAAATAAACATCCTATTTATCGATTAGCATGAATGAGCCTGTTTCCTTGCGTGATTTCAATTCTTTATGTGAAATTTGTTTTAGCTTAGATTCTCCTATCTATGTTAATAATCTCCCCTCAGCTCAACTTTCCGGGTAGCTACTTATCAATCAGATTGACCTGATTGCTTAATTTTCTCTCATTTTTTGGTTTTGAACTTGCAAGATTGAACTGCCTGATCGGTTATCTTAAATGAAATGATATGAAATGATAAGCGGCCTTCCTGATTAATATTAACCAATGAAATACCTTATCGGTGAAAACTTCGTCGGGGAAAAGTGACCAAATTTTGGACAAGTGACAAATATTTTCCCCGACGAAAATTAAATAAGAAAGTAAAATAATAAAGTAGGCGGCAAACGCTATTTCGCTATATCTGTGTCAAATCAAATCCCACCACGCAGTTTCGCTTCTAGCCCCTTGGTAGCTTTTCCTTCATTAGTTTTGATCTTTCAAATTTCCAGGTTATTCCCGAAGCCTGCCGGTGAATTTCAAAAGAAAGGTTCATGGATTACGGGTCCGTAAATACTCTGGGGTGCCTAATAAACATACCCCCTCCTCGCTAATTAATTTTTTATACAGGACATTCTTAATCCAGCCCCTCCCCCGCTTATTAATTTTTGGAAAAATATTTTTGAAAGTTCCTTATTTTACCCCAATTCTTCTTTATTAGCCAAAAGTCTAAAACAAAGAAACTCCTAGATCAAATCATTTAATTCGTCTTCATGATGATAACGACGAAAATATACTAAAGTTTCAGTTTTTAAAGTTTTTGTTGACTAAGAAAGGTTGAAGATTCTACTTTATCCCCTTTCAATATCTGTTTTTTGGAGTGGCGGGGAAGAATTTTTGATTGTATCGCTATTTTCTAATTTTCGATTATGATTTTGTAAACACGTCAAGAATTTTCCAGAGAATCTAATTAAGGCCACCGATACGCTATATGATATCAGATAACTAAATTTATTAGAAACGAATGGTATGGTCGTAATTGATCTATTATTCTAGGAGAAATGCCCGACATAAATTTTTCCAATCTGTAAAATTGTTCCAACTGAATGTATCCAAATTAAATATATAATTGCCGGCGAAAACTTTGTGTAAGGATAATGAACACAAGAATTTTTTGGAAATTTATTCTGATTTTTATCAGCAAAAACACGTCTACCGTCAAATGGCCTTAGATTCTCCAGGCCGGTCTAAGATTCAACGTTGCAAAGGGCGCAAAAATTCAGGATTTGTTTCGGATTTTTTTAGTCAAAGGGATTGATTCTTGCATGCACCAGGCTGGCGTACTAAAAAAAACAATCCGTTTAAATCTAAAAACAATAACTTTATCTTGGGCTAGCTATATGCTGCGCAATTCGGGTTCGCTCTGTATGCCCGAAAAAATTTCCGAAACTGACAGTTTGGAGAGAACCTTAAGACGGCTTGGAGAATGTGTAAGGCTTTTTGACAGTAATGAAATTATCGATTTATCCGTGTTTTCCGAGCTTTAGCATGTCCGGAGCAAGTTTAACCGTTACATTTTCTAAACAGTTAGGAATTCTTATGTACTTGTGTGGACAAAGGAGATGAATCACGACTAAGGTAGAAAAAATATTTCTCAAAACTATCGAAAATTAAATAGGGAACATTATGGATTCGACTCGTTAAACTTTTATTCCGTAATTATAAATTTTGGTATATTCAAAGATTGAAACAATGGTCGTAAATGAGAGTTGTTAGTTTCAATTATTAGTAAAAATTAAACTCTTCCAACGAAAACAATCAATAGTATTTGTAAAAGCAAAAATTATATGCAAAAAAGAAGTCTGGAGCCTAATTGTGTGGGACTCAAACTCTGCAAATTCTGCCTACGTTAATAATGAAATGGAAAAAGAAAGATACCTAATCGAAACAAAAGAGAAATAAAGTATAATGAAAAAAACTTAAAACAAAAAAAAACAATCTTGAAGTGAATGTCCGGTAGAGTAACTTTATTCAAATAAAATCCTAGTGTTAGTGGTGATATTATTCACAATTAAATTTGCAAATCCAAAAAAGTCATAAAAGCATATCAATCAAAAGTGATATTTCAACAGTTCAACTCTTTTGATAATCTGTGAAATTTCCGGCCGTTTTTCTGGAGTATCGTTCTTCATATCCTGACACAAAAGTCCAAGCTTTGGAGATTTGATCTCTTCATTGATCAATTCGAAATTATATCCCAGAGAATATAAATCCGTTTTAACTGATTGCACCGAACGAGGTACGTTGCGTAATTCGAATGCCAAATGCAAATGTCGGGTATTATATATTTTACGCTTTGCAGGGGCGACATTATACACAACAGGATCTTCAAGTACCAAAACAGGATCTTCAAGTACCAAAACACCACGTCGTCAGCCTTTCTATTGTCACAAGGGGTCAGACAGGGCTCTATACTTTCGCCGTATTTATATAATATATACACAGAGGACATCCTCAAGGAAATAAGAGACTTAAACATTGGAACCTTCTTTGATCCTGGTATCAACACTTCTATCATCGCTTTCGCTGACGACCTGATATTGCTTAGTCCAAACCTCAAACATCTTCAGCAAATGCTTTCGTTATGTGAATCCTACGGTCTAGCTACGGGACTAAAATTTAACAGCAAAAAGACACAGTTTGTTATATCTGGAGATTGTCCATTCCAAAATCCTACAGTCATCATTAACGACAAAGAAGTAAAACTGCAATCAACTCTCAAACACTTAGGTGTTTTTTTCAAGTGGAACCAGAAACTCAAGGCTGCCAAGTATCGCTATGAATTGGTCAGTAATGAAATATTTGGTGTGGGTGGATCATCAATGCAAGCCATTGAGTCTAACCTTGATAATTTTCTTGGAAAATGGTGTTCAAAGAAATCAGTTGCAGTCAATCATCCAATTCTGACCCAATTGACAACACTTCAGAAGATTTCTTCATTCATGAAGATAGCCAATATTGAGGAAATAATTTCTAAGTCGCACAAACAAAGAGAGATGTGTTTCAGAGATGAAGTTCTTGAATATGGAAAGGTTGATAACCTATTAAATGCTGGATTTGAAAAGGAACAATTCATCGTTTTTGAATCTGACACCAATGGTCTTTTGTCAACCATAGCCACAGAAATCTCAAAGCTTTGCTCTGTCAAGAAAGATTGTGCGAAGCTTTTAGAATCCAAGGGATTCACAACGGATGCAATGGGTAATTTTCAAGTACTTTGTAAAAACCAAATTTCAAATATTTTCATGGCTGCTGATTTTATTGAGATTGTATTCATTATCTTTACTTCATCTTCCGTTCTCCCTGTACTCCCAATTTTTCCAAACAAACATGTATATGAAACAAGAAATAATTGGATCATGATTTCATATGACCAGTCAGGGTACACCCCAATTAAGGAGAAAGGTTCAAAACAATTGGGGCAAAAAAAACCCCGTTCTGCCTGTTCATGTGGAAGAACCTCAAAAAAGGAGAACTCTACAAGCTGCAATTCAGATGAAAGGAAATCCCGCTGCCCCTGTCTAGCATACGAGTCTGGCTGTCTTGTCACTTGTAAATGTTTTAATTGTGCTAACCCTCTTGGAACAAGACCTATCGCAAAGTTAGAGACAAGTAACCGGCAACGCCCAGCACCACAGTTATCCAACACAAGAAAAACAACTCGTGACTTTATGTTTGAAAAAGGAGAAAAAGCTTCAAAAGGAAAGTGGTCTTCTCTTGAAACACTCTTGCTGTACGATTAAATGTCAAAAAACGATGGCACATCATTAATAACAAAAGTGTTCAATAATGAAGTGAAAGTTCTTAGAAGTGCTTGTTATGAAATAGATGAGAAAACTGAAGCTGAAATATCTTCAAAGATTCGATATAGCAAATCTGCAAGAGAGTGGCTGAATCTCGAGCGTAAAATAGCAATTTGATTGTATCTATGTTTATTTAGTTTTTCCCTTTTATTTCATCTCAAATTTTTCTAATTTGTTTTCAAGGGAAATAGAGCTCCTTACATTTAGCAGGGAACTAATTTTAGCGGAGTATTGATCATAGAATATTTGTGAATTAAATCTTACTGATGGTTGCCATGCTTGATTGTGTTTGATAATATAAAGAGAATTAATTTTATGGGAGCCTGCCCGTAAAAATTAGTTTATACCATACACGTTTTTTTTTTTTAAGAAACTAGTTTTACCAAGCAGGCTCAATGTTTCTTAAGAAATCAGCCTTTTGAGCCTTAAATGTTTCTTACATGTTTCTAAACTTTTTGACATACCTTAAAGGAAGAAAATTTGGCGGATTTGGCCAGAATCCGCCAAATTAAGTTCCGCCAAAATTTCTTTTTTCTGCCATCCGCCAAATTAAATTCCCGCAAAATATCTCTTTTAAGGTGGTTTCGCAATTTTTTTGCTGTTTTTACACCATTTTACGGATAAATCTTTCAGCAAACGCCAAATTAAATTCCCGCCAAATTTAGCTTTTTTCAACCATCCGCCAAATTAAATTCCCTCTAATAAACTTTTTTGGCCATCCGCCAAATTAAATTTCTTCCTTTAAGGTAATCAGCCTCATGGAAGGCTGGATTGGAAGGTTCTTAAAAAAACGAATTTGAATATGCTATTTTCTCATTCTCAGCCTCAGCATGTTTCTTAGTTTTTAGGCATTCTGAGCCTCATGTTTCTTAAAAGTGTGTTTCTTAAAAAAAAACGTGTATTATTTATATGCAAAGCTTGAGGATTCTTTTTCTTGTCATGCAGCCATTATAGGAAAAATGTACTTTTGTTGAAGGTGAAGTTTTTTTTAAAGAATTTGCCAAAATTTAAGGTGAAATAGTTTCTTTTATTTGCTTTTATTTAATTTTTTTTGTCCTCAGGAAGGCTTCTTACCAGAGCAAAGATACAATTTAACCTCCAATTATCTTTATCAAACTAACCTTTTACTCCCATTATGCTCACTTTCATCTGAGCTGTGCAATTTTATTATAGCCGGTTTTTCTCTTCAGTTATATGTGACACAATATATTTTATTAAATAAGAACTTATTCAAAATTGAAATTAAAAATTTTTTTGTTAAAACATGTCTTTGTCTTTTTTCCCATGATCTATGGGTGTTATTAAAATTTAAGGGTTTCTGAATATTGTGGGAATTATCTTTTCTTATTTTAATTTCAGATCATTATAAATCAAAATGGAATCACAAGAGCTTATTGAAATCCAGGTAATTTTAATTCATTAAATCTTTCTCTGAAAATTGATTGTGCAGTTAGTGTAGTTAAAGATTACAATGTTACAATGTAATAATACAATGTAGATGTTATGTCGATTGTTTTAATAGTATATTTTCTTGTTTCAGGAAAATGAACCAGTTTCTTTCATAATTTCAAATGGGAAGACTTACGTTCGTTCTGGCGAGGGGCCGATTCTTCGGGCTTTCTCTTTCGTAATAAGAAAAGTTGGCTTTTTAAAGAAAAATGATAGTTTGAAAAAGGTTCATTGTGCTTATGTTATTAGTGGGCAGGAAGTTAACTCCAACGAGATCATCGAAAGGTAATTTTTTTTTAAATCTTTAGTAAAATATTATTACTGTCATTGAGGTGTTAATTCCTATCTTCCCCCTCCCCTTATAAAGAGGAGTACCAGCAGTCTATATTTTTTTAAGACAAGTAGATAAAGCATTGAAGTCTTTTTTCAGAACATCCCTTGACTTCAAATCTAAAGATATCTTTTGGAAATCTCTCGAAGAGGTTGAGGATATCTCAGTCCATATATACGACGTTGTAAAAACTAATGTTATGGATAGTTTTTACAATTATTTGGAGTCAATGATCGATCGTAGTGAATTAAGGGAATACAGGCTTGCTCCCTTTATTGGCTTCCAGAATGGTGTATGGGTACTTTCTGATAAGGTAAGAACAATATCCCAAGTAGGAATTTTGGTACTGAGTGTATCTCACAATTATTTTTTTGAAGTTAACTCCTTTACATTGTCTCTTTGATAAAAAAATTTCCATACTGAGACCTCTGTGATGAAGTATGATTTTAAAAGCAGAAATATTTCTCTCTTCACCTCTCATTTCTCACCAAACTTTGCTGCACCTGGATTTGCCAAAATTAGCCAAAATTAAATATTTTGCTACATCATCAAAAATAAAATTCTTAGTAGTTTGCTAAAATAGTTCCTGAATATCATCAAAATTGCTGAAAAAGCGCAAAATATTCTTTCGCCAAAATTACTTCCAAACCAAAAGATTTTACCATTCACTAAAATGAGTTCTCGGGTAACTTAATGCATGTCCCAGAATTGCATTAATTTTTCCGCCCCAGTTCCAGTCCCTAAACCATAACAAACTTTACATTTTTAAAAGCGTATTTGGATGTAGAATACCGTATTCGATGTAACTTAAATTCTTTCTCAGTATAATTAGAGATATCTTAAGAAAACCTGATTATGACGTCATGATTGATGACGTCATAAATACAAAAAGTTGAATATCTCGAGAAATATAAATCAAAACTTTATGAAATTTGGACCAGTGGTAGAGTACATTGAGATGTTTCAAAAAATTTTGAAAAAATTTACCAAAATTAATGACATCAGCAGAAATTGCAAGAATTCGAATTTTTGCGATAAAATGCTGACATCAGCAAATTTTAAATTTTTTTAAAAAAGATTCTCCTCCTCTTGATGAGTTCTTTCATTGGTCCAAATTTTATAAAGTTTTGAGTATTAGTTCTTGAGATATTTAACTTTTTAAAATTATGACGTCATAAATAATGACGTCATAATCAAGTTTTCTTAAAAAAACTCAAATTCTGCTGAGAAAGAATTTAAGTTACACCGAATACGGTATTCTACATCCAAATACGCTTCCAAAAATGTATACTTTGTTATGGTTTAGGGACTGGAACTGGGGCGGAAAAATTAATGCATTTTTGGGACATGCATTAAGTTACCCGAGTTATTGGCAAAATGAAAGATTTCATGTCTTCAAATTATTTATTTTATAGATTCACATTAAAGATGGATTTATCCTATCCAAAGTTCAAAAATCTCACATCATTTCCAAGGAATTGCAAGGTTGTCAATTCGAAGTAAAAGAAAAAGTTTGGAAGGTATCTTTTCTCTTTTTATTCAATTTACTAATACCTTTTCTGATGATTGAAAACAAAGAGATTTTTACAAGGAAAAAAAGAAAATAACCATCAGGGCTTTTAGAAAATTAGTAAATAATGATAAAGCCTTGCCCTTGCCTGAAATATTTCAAACATTATTTGTCAGGGAGATTCCCTCAAGGTATTGTTGTCTATGAGAAAATGAACTACTTTGTCTGAAGCTGTATCTAGTTGTTATTTTTTCCTTTGTATAGTATATTATCATTGACAAAACATTACCGATGTAATCGAGATGCTGTGATACAAGCAATCTCATTCACATTGACACGGCTCTTGAGCGTAATGCACCACGAAACGCTTGCAGGTATAGAAATACTATCCCCTTTTCAATTGCCACTAATCTCAATCAAAACTCCATTAGTAGAGGTCACTATTTGTCATCAAAATTTGCCTTGTCTGGGGGTAATTTGGTGTGTCCGGGGGGCCAAAAGTCACCCTGTCCGGGGGTAAATCACTAAAAATTGTTATATCCTCCACCCCCATGTAAATTTTTTTTCTGGAAGAGCCCATTGACTTCTTTATATCTATGATTTAGATAATTATGACTGAGAGTAGTACTTACACATTTTTTAGCTGAATCAAAGTATGCTGTACTTGCAACTGGGGATAAGTCTGTTGGGAAGTCTTCCATTCAAAAATTGGTAGCTCATGGCCAAGGAATACCTTCAACCAGCCATCCTTTTGCTGCTGCTGGTGGTGATGGCAGTGGTGCTGGAACAACTTTGTAAGTTTGTCTCTTTAAAATCTTTTAAGCAGGGAATAAAGTTATTTACTTTGAGAAGGTATTGTAGGTAACTTTTTAGTACTTTGAAATTTTTGCGCAATTACACAGACGCCTGAAAATTCCTAACCTACATCTTGGGGACCATGAATAAAGCTTTCTGTTTTCAAATATAAAATGCACCATCAGACTGATGATTTTTTATTTCTTTTACTTAAGGACAAAACAATTACAAATATTAGCTTTGTCTAATATGGTCATTATATTCAATGAGCTAGAGATTGCTTCGCCAATGGTTGGAAAGGCATTAAACCAAGCTCACGACAACTATGGGTGTCATTCAGTTGGTCGTGGAACACTTAAACCGAAAGCATCTCTGCTCGCCTCGTCAAATCAACTGATACCACACATAAAGTAATTATCTAATTTAATTTTAATTAAATACGTTCTCGAACAGTCTTGACTACTTTAATACAGTCATTTTACATTTTTTTACATTTTTCCATTCACTAGAGGGATTCAATATTCTCAACTTTAGTTGAGTTAGAATATTGTGTGTATGTATGTAACTGTGTCTGTCAGTCCCCTCAAAGCTTTGGGGCAAGCCGAAGACTTCTTTTTTTTTTCATTTTTAGGGTGGTCACAAGTTTTAGCCCGAAACGAGGTTAAAAACTTTGGGCCAGGCTGGAGACATAATTATCTAATATGATTTTCATATTGCTAAAGTTTTCTACGTTTGATCCTTGGGTGTGGATTCAAATTAGCTTGGCTTACATGGATTTTACAATTGGGCCTACGAATGACTTTAAAGATACTGAAATTGTGTCAGTGCGGTTAGCAAGTTAAAGAGTAGAATAAGTCATTGGTCAATTTTCTTTAGGCTGGACACACGAATCCAAATTATGACGTGTGAAGAGGGGGAAGACTTCGACAAAGTCGTAGACAAAAGGGCTTTGGATAATGATTTGACAAAATTGGTTGAATCAAATCCTGTAAGTAATTGTTTTTTTTGTTTTCGAAGGCTTTTACTTAATTCTATTAGAATCACATTGAAAACAGAGTTTATAGAAAAGAATGAGAGTATTGGTGATTTACTCTTTTGAAAATCATAGGTGAAAAATTATACCTTAAGGGAAGAAATTTTTGCGGGAATTTAATTTTGCGGTTGATCAAATTATTTTTTTTCGCGGGAATTTAATTTCGCGGCTCAGCAATTTTCGACAAATTCGCGGGAATTTAATTTCGCGGTTGCAGGATATTTTTGGCCAAAAGCGTTATTAAATAAGCAAAAAACCTATTTTAAGGCTTGAAATAGTACGAATTTGGGGAATGCGTTAAATAAATTAAATTTCGCGGGAATTTAATTTTGCGGATTGGCAATTTTGTAAAATTTCGCGGGAACTTAATTTCGCGGTTTTAGGCAAAATCCGCGAAAAACCGCGAAAATTTCTTCCCTTAAGGTAATGGTTCACAGTGCTCAAGCGGTGTGTTTAATGACAACCTGTGACATGGCAACACCAAAAAATATTTCATGTTTCATTCTCTTGATTTTAGGGATTTCTCATCGCCTGGTGTACCTGGCACAATGATATGGTTTGTAAAGCGATGGAAAGATTTGCAGACAAAGTTGCCAATGAAATTATCAGTTCACGCAACGACATTAAATCTCGCTTGTTGGACGCCAAGCTCGACAACGTGATAATTGCTTTCCTGGTTGGTGATTTTTTATTGTGCTTTTCATTCTTTTCTTTTTTTGAATCTTTGTGGAAGTCCTATGAAAGTTCGTTAGTTATTTTGTCCGTTCGTTAGTTTGCTCATATTCGTTACCAGCTTTTCTCAAAATTGGCTCATTCAACTTTTCAGATTTTTTGCACAAAGATGCTAGTTATTAACCCTTTAATAATACAGAGCTTGATTTCCAGGAAATTTTTCTTTCAAATTTCTACAATAGACAAAAGACAATCAGGTACATGCTCCAGAATGCAAATCTGTGGTTTTCTTCTTTTTCGTTGAAAAGATGAAAGTTTACGTTGAGTAATGAGGCAAAATAAGTGAAAAGTTTTCGAATGCTCTACGAAAATGTAATGCGCCCTGCATCATTGTGTTTACAACGAGAAAACTGAGATCATGTTTATTGCCCTTAAAGCCCACTATTGAGAAAGAGATGAGAAGCTTCGTAGTTTACCAAATTTGTTGTCCTCGCTGTAACGCGAGCTATGTCGGTCAGACGATGCGACATTTACTAAGTCGTTTCAAAGAACATCGCTATGTCTCAAGTCCCGTGGGATCACATTTTAGTAGATGCAATAAAACTGTAACAATAGATGACGTTTCCATTGTTGATTCATCTATGCGTTCCGTAGAGGCTGAGTTAATGACCCTAGAGGCTATCAAGATAAAAGAAAATTAAAAACCGTCGTTAAACACTAAAAACGAATACAAGAGCAAGGCGCTTGTGATTGATTTGACTTGAAATAGAATTTTTTTTTCAGTTATGCTTTGAAATTGTAAGGGTAAGATGTATGTTTGATATGATGTGTTTGTTACAACAAATATTATATAGATTTCTATATATTTTTACATATTTTTTCTTCTTTCTTAGACTTGAAAATGAAACACAGTTTTCGAAATATATTGTCAAATCAAATTAAATTGTTGGCTACATATTTATATATATTTCTTCTTTTTAGCTCCTCGCTCAGTATGAGAATGATAGGGACTATATTAGCCCCTCAGCTATCTACAACAAGATTGTTGGCCAGTCCGTCCATACCAATTCGATTGATAAAGAAAAGTTTTGGGTTGAAGTCCTGGATCTAATTAAATCTGATACCGAGGTAAGTTTTTAGAAACGGAAAGAAAGTCCATTCGCATTATATGTGCACTTTCATTTGATATTCTCAAGGTAATGAGAGAAGTCTCTTGAGAGTGGTCGCCACATGGTATCAAATAAAGGTGCATTTTTTTACATCGAAACTTTTCGGTAATAAAATGTAACTAAAGTCAGTTCACAATAAGTGTGCACTCTTTTTTCTTTTACCTATAACTTTTGAAGGAATTCTTCAAAATTTGGTATCGTTGGAGAGATATTTGTGAGTGGAACAATTTAAAATAAAAAAGTTTTTAAAAAGATTCTAAAAAGATCTTGTAGAAAGCTGCTATACCTTACATTTTCACTGGAGAAATTCTTTGATCTTAGGAGGTCATCACTGTGAAGAAATTTCCCTGAAATATTTATTCAATACAAAGTTAATAAGTGACTGACCCCAAAAAACAGCAGAAAACAGCGTTTTTAGACGTCAATAAGCTTATAACTTTGTTTGATATCTTTTGACTGAATGATTGTTTTTGAGAAATTTTTTCACAGTGATGGTGTTCGATGATCAAGGATTCACTTCAGTGAAAATGATAGTCATACCACTTTTCTACAAGATCTTCATTTTTTTCTTCATTTTTAGAATTTTTTCAAAGAATTCTTTATTTCAAATTGTTCCACTCACAAATATCTCTCCAACGAAACCAAATTTATAAAGATTGAAGCCGGAAAAACAGTTTTATTGAAAATCTACTAAATATTTTTTCATCAATTTTCACACTGATGCAAAATTGCAATGCCCAAAGAAAAGCGGAGCCCGATTTTAGATGGTAGATGTTATAGCTTGCATGGACCGGAAATGTACTCAAATAGTTTTTTTCTCGAGAAAACTTTTGTCCCATTTCTTTTGTCTTTAGATTTTGCCGTCCTCATAAATATTGTTTTATGTTTTCAGGCAACCACTTGGTTCCATCCCTTTACAGGATTTAAAAGAACAGATACTAAAGGGAAAGAAAGAGGTGATATAATCCCAGCAGTGACAATCCATTCAGACAAGATGAAATGCCTTCATTCAGTCACTTT
>NW_027103918.1:604241-665355 GCF_902728285.1 Clytia hemisphaerica
TATAACACCATCAATCCCCCCTAGAGGCAAACAAGAAAAATATGTTTTTATTGCCAAAAACTAATAAAAAGCAGCAATAAAAAGTATCAGAAAATTCAACATAAACAAAAACTTGAGCAAACGGCTTTTTTAAACCTTCAAAAGGTGTAGAAAAAGAATCCCCTTGATGAAAATCATGTGTTTGATTTGCCGAGTTAAAAAAATAAATGACAGAAATTGAAGCTTGCAACAGATTTACACTGGAAATACTTTGGTACAACACTGACTTATCACATCTGACTTATCGCTTGAGCCGCCATCTTGAAATACCACATTATGATCTGTAAAAACAACGCACGCTAAAAGTACCCAAAAAGTTAACCCGATCGGAACAACACTGACTTATCACATCTGACTTATCGCTTTAGCCGCCATCTTGAAACACCACATTATGATCTGTAAAAACAACGCACGCTAAAAGTACCCAAAAAGTTAACCCGATCGGAAGAAAGTTTAAAAATCAAAGTGAGATCGGGAAATCGGATTTTTTTTTTGCCGTCTTATGATGATGGAAGAAGAAATGAATTTTACGGATTTGAATGCTCAGCTTAGGCTGACCAAAAAGTAAAAAATATAAGTGCATGGATATACCGCACATTCAAACAAGAAGAAATGAAACCATGTTAACTTTATGGAAATGACTAGCCATCCCTCATTTTGGACTACTGTTCTCAACTCTGGTCTCCCTGGAAGCGTGGTCTTATCCAGTAACTGGAAGAAGTTCAGAAATCATTTTTACATGGAATTCCATCCCTCAGACATCTTAATTATTGGGAAAAACTCAAATCAGTAAAACTGTATAGCCTTGAAAGAGACAGAGAGAGCGGTATCAAATAATTTATACCTGGAACGTCGTCATTGAAGGGAACGTCCCGAATTTTGATTATGACAAAAGTAAAGGAGGCATTTCCTACCATATAAATCAGAGATTGGGGAGAATTTGTAATCTAAAAGCTGTCAATATTAAACACAAAAATATCTGGCCAGGGAAGTCTTTCCCAAGAAGGCCCTCAATTATTCAACACCCTTCCCAGACCAATAAGAGATTTGACAAACTGCCCCAAAGAAGTATTCAAAAAACACCTAGACACCTTCCTCACAACTGTTCCGGACGAACCTCTGCTTGCCCACTATTTCAACCTTAGGCAAGCTGACTCCAACAGCCTCTCAAGCACTCAGGGAAATCCCTCAATTGCGGTATACTGCAATTGCGGTAGTTTTCAATCGTGATTAGCCTACAAAGGCTTATAACAGCTACATATATCGACTGTAAAAAATTGTACGAGAATAGCTTTTCTTTATCAATAGAATCTGATCTACGGAAAAAATATTTTGTCTGTGCGTTAAAAAGATATGATCAATTACTTTAATCGTAGAAATTTTAGCGAGACTAATTTTAGCGTTTTAGCGAGTTTTCCCTACTTTTGCTAAAATAAATCTCGCTAAAACACGCCGAATCAACAGATCGCTAAAATTAATCCGCACGAAATTTTTGGTTTTATTGCCTTGATACATTTTTATCAATACGAAGGGTCTCAGTGCAGAGAAATGCTAGAAAAGGAACTCAGTCAATAATGTAATACAAATATTCGCTAAAATTTATCCACGCGAAACTTTTCGAAATCGTGATTCGCTAAAATAAATCCAAAAAAATCGAGATTTTCCTGACTCGCTAAAATACGCTAAAATTAGTCTCGTTAAAATTTCTACGATTAAAGTATGTACAAAAATTGCCTGTTTTCTCCTTGAATCTTGAATTCTGTTTCTTGAGTATACTGCAATTGCGGTATATACATAAAAAATTTGAAAGTGACGTTTATACTGCAATTGCAGTAAGAAATTACTACCGCCGCAATACACCGTTTAACAGTGTCGACTGCGCACAGGTATGAACAATTTTTCATTGTTTTGATTTTGCCAACCACGGGAAACTTCACTTTACCCCATAAAAAATGGTAGGTAAACATCCAGTTCTCATAAGAAAACCCAGCAGAGAAATGGTAAGTAAAGAATTTCATTTAATCATAACTTCTTTTCCTCTAGATGAATTTTTGTGGAATTTTCAGGAGAGATACATAAAATTGTCATTAATATCATGTTCAAACATCTAAAACATTCTATTTAAAGAAAAGAAAAAAAATAGCAATGTTTACATTTCTCTAACCTTCCACAATACTAAAGTGAGCATTTTTACCTACCGCCTCTACGGTGGAGATGGCGAGACTGTTAAACAGTGTATCTTAAAATCATGCCAACAATCAACACAAGATATTAAATCAGTAAAGTTTGTATTCAGTGACATTGAAGGTAATCTCAAAGTATGCTTTGTCGATAAAAAACACAAGAACAGAAACATTCACACGTTTGATTCCGAAGAACACCTCGCCAACTTGATCCTTGACCATGAACACTCTGCAGAACTTCCGTTAAATGAAATTGACCAAAATCCAAGAAATTCCATAAACTGACATAATGTTCACATCAGATTATTGATTTAATCTTTTAAAGACTACTTTACGTAAGATACTTTATATTTCACCTTTCCCTATTTTAGTTTTCTTTTGAACACTTATATAAGCTCTAAGGCCCTTGTATGTATTACTGCTCTGTCTGCCATAAGCTTGTAAACGACAACTCCAATTCTATACAATGTGATGTCTGCAATCTCTGGGTCCATCATAAAAAGTGCTCTGGCCTAAGTCGTGAAGAATTCCTTACTCTGTGTGAACCGAATAATAATGACAACTGGTTCTGCCCATGTTGTATCAATAATGCTCTCCCTCTACCCCCTGATGAAAATCCTCAAAATCCTGATAATACTGGCTCTAATCTCAACGAAAATCTTAAATCTATCCTTTCTGATCTCAACAACATAGTTTCAGATTTAACAACCAATGATGACGACGAAAACTTCGATGAAATACAATTCCAATCTAATTCCTGCTCTTATGTAACTTGTGAAGAATTTAATTCACTTCTCTCTCCCAAGTCTGAAAGTCTCTCTGCTTTCCATCTAAACATCTCCTCAATGTCTAAACACTATGATGCGCTCCATACACTTTTGAATCAACTTAAGATTGAGTTTAATTTTATAGGTATCTCAGAATCTAGAAACACAATCAATGAGGAAAACCTTGCTCCCTCTACGGAGAGGGTACAAGATTTTCCGCTAACAAATTACAAAAAATTCTTCACTCCAACTGAATCCTCAGCTGGTGGAGTGTCCTTGTATATTTCTAAATCCCTTGTTCCAATACCAAGAAAGGATCTAGATAGCATCTGATATCTAGCAAAGAATCTTGAATCTATCTTTGTTGAAATTCCCAGACCAGCCGAAACAAACCTAGTTGTTGGTACCATTTACCAACATCCATGCATGTCGATAGACTCTTTTAACTCTGACTTTCTGAAGCCTCTTATCCACAAACTCTCGAAAGAAAAAAAACAAATTCTTCTCCTTGGTGACTTCAATATCAACCTTTTGAAATGTGACGAAGAACCAGTAAACTCTTTCCTTGATATTCTTGGCTCTAACCTTTTACTTCCTCAAATTCTACTTCCCACTAGAGTGACAAATCAATCTAAAACCCTTATTGACAACATTCTCTCAGGCCCTGCCACTTCTATGACTATATCTGGTAACCTTTGCTATTCTATTTCTGACCATTTACCCCAGTTTTGTCTTTTCCCTGAACTCAACTTCAACAAAATCAAGGATTCTGGTCCTTTTTTTAAACAAAACTGGTCTAAATTTGATAAAGATAACTTTATCAAACATTATACCTCAATCAACTGGGATTCCCTATTCGATAGGTTTGACTTGGATCCCAACAAATGCTTTAATATTTTCAATGATAAAATGAAGGTACTTGTAGATCGACACGTTCCCACAGTCAGGCTTACCAAGAGAGAGGTTGAATCTAAACTTAAGCCCTGGATCACACCTGGCATAGTTAAATCAATTTCAAAGAGGGACTTCTTTCAAAGGAAATCTCTCAAATCAAAAAATCAAGCAACTGCAGATCACTTTGACAGCCTTTACAGGACCTACCGAAACCAAATAGTCAATCTAACCAAATTAAGTAAAAAAAATTACTACACAAGCTTTTTTCAAAGATATTCCAATAATATGAAAAAAGTCTGGTCCGGGATCCGTGACATTATTTCATCTAAAACTCAAACTAATTCCAATATCTCCGTAACAATTGATGGTCAGATTCAATCGAAGCCTGACAAAGTTGCTAACCATTTTAACAACTTTTTCACTTCCATTGCTGATGACATCAGGGACAAGATTCCCCCCTCCTATCAACACTTCTCCTCTTTCCTCAAACACAAAAATCAAAACTCCATTTTCCTCAGACCTACATCACCTGATGAAGTCGCAAAAATTATTGGATCCTTCTCCTCCTCTAAGTCATCTGGACCAAACAGTATCCCAATAAAAATTCTCAAAATCCTTCAAGATAAGATCTCAAATCCCCTTTCGACTCTAATCAATCGATCCTATCATACAGGGGTATTTCCTGAAGTACTAAAAATCTCGAAGGTTATTCCAGTCTTCAAAAACAAAGGCTCCCCGCTCGATGTATCAAACTATCGCCCAATTTCTCTCTTATCTAACATAGAAAAGATCTATGAAAAAATTATGTATTCGCGGGTCGTGGAATTTTTAAACCAATTCAATCAAATATATATACTCTAGACAATTTGGTTTTCGTAAAGGTCATTCAACAACACATACTCTCATGAACATCTTGGAAGTATTAGAGAACACCTTGATGATGGTGGGTTTGCTTGTGGTGTATTTGTCGATCTACAAAAGGCCTTTGACACTGTGGATCATGAAATACTAATATCTAAGCTAAACCACTATGGCATCCGAGGTAATACTAAAGACTGGTTCAAGTCATATCTCTCGGAAAGGTCCCAATATCTTTCAATCTCGGGAACAAAATCAAAACATAAACCAATTAAACACGGTGTACCTCAGGGCTCTGTCCTGGGTCCTCTATTATTTCTTGTATACATTAATGATCTCCATTACTGTATCAGAACCTCAGAAACCTATCACTTTGCCGACGACACTCATCTACTAAATCTCTCTCAAACTGTCTGGTCTCTGTGTGGGAGAGTGAACTCTGATCTCAGAGTTCTTGTTAGCTGGCTGAATGCTAACAAAATATCGCTTAACGCTAGCAAGACCGAATTTATCATCTTTAGGTCCAATAGGCGCCGTCTTGATACTATCCCGAAAATCGAAATCTCGGGTAAGCGCTTAACTCCAAGTAAAATCATCAAATATCTAGGTGTCCATCTTGATGAACACCTCTCTTGGAAACAACATGTTGCTGTTGTTACTGCCAAACTTCGTCGTGCAAATGGGGCTATCTCTAAACTCCGTCACTATCTCCCTCTTCCAAACCTTATCAACGTCTACCATGCTATCTTCTCCTCTCACATTCGCTATGCTTGTCAAACTTGGGGCCTCTGTGATAACACTGTCACCCACAGAATCCAAGTCCTACAAAATACTGCTATCAGGATTATGACCTTCCAAGAACCAAGGGCCTCTGTCACTCCCACCTATAATGAACTCAAAATCTTAAAATTCTTTGATCTCGTTGAAACACTCAATATTATGTTCATATACCGCTACCTGAATAGATACCTTCCTTCTGACTGTCTTTCTACTTTTACCTTTTCTGTAATTCCTCAAAACTGCTTACCTTTTAGCACTTTGACAAGCCAGTCCACTTTCTCTTCCAAACTTAAACTAAAACTCGTCAGTTAAATCTGCAATTTCCACCACTTCCATCATCCAAAAAAAATATTCCTTGCTGCTGCCAAAGCAACTTATAAAATAATTATGTATATATCTATTCTCTCCTCCATTTCAGCTCATTTCTATTTTTCTCTTCTTATAGTTTTTATTTCTTAGATTTTTAACATTATATGTATCATTATAGTTTTTACTTCCAACCGACCTTGTAAACCCTTAGGGTTATTTCGTGTTAGGAATATTTAAATGTACATAAGCTCGTAAAACGAAAATAAACTTGAAACTTGAAACTTGAACTTGAAATTGGGACTAGAGCCAACCATATCAGCCTCCTTTTTATCAGGAACGTCAATACAACCACCTTTGGCAGTGCTGCAAATAAGGCAATTTCAGTTGGCCGGTAATTTTTCGAATGTAACGAGCATCTTTGTAGTCATTTATTACAGATTGACTTATTGGATTATTAGATTGACTAAACACCTATTTTAATTTAAAAGCTGTTCCTCCTTTAAATAGAAGCGCTAAGTATTAATCTAAGCCTCTAATCTTCAAATTTTAACCGGACAAAATGAAAAACTGAGCTTCAGAATGGCCGGTAGAAACTACGAAATGACCGGTAATTACCGGTCACCGGCCGTTATTTGCAGCACTGCTTTGGCCTCCAACTCTCTCACACGGCTTGCTTCACGTCAATGGAATAATTTACAAGAGCATCTTGAAGACAAAAATCTACAAATCATTGAACCACTAGATTTACTATCACATATTCATGAATTTTACCTCAACAAATACGCCCCTCGGGAACCCCCTCAGCAACAGTAATTGCATACCAGAGTCTCATTATTTTTAACTGTATATATTTCATGAAAAAAAAACTAAAAATGTAAATACAAAAGCTTTATTTAGGATATAGGATATTTTAAAACTTTATTATTTGTTATTATATTTTATTTTATTTTATTTTTGCTTAAAACTTTTAATTTTTTTATTAGGTTGCACCATTTGTAATTAGGTTTCTAAACTTGGTGTCCCTTCCTTCGGGTAAATATATGTTTTGAATTGAATTGAATTGAATTGAATTGATGGATTTCCCTGGGCCTGACTGTCAAGGAAATGTCGAAAACGAAGCATCGGACTCAACGAGTTGGATGAGCTGTTCAAGCAGAAGCCAAAAAAAGGTACAAAAGAGGTAGGTAAGCCAATAATTGGCTGGAAACAAAAGGCTTACTAGATGTTTTGATGACGAGTGATGATGAGACTTATTTTAACTGTTATAATGTAAAAGATATTGAAATTGAAATTGATGAGAGATCAGGTGTTTTGGCTTGGGCCCGTTTCCCGCGCAAAAAGTTTAAGGCCATGTCTATACTGACAACATTTTGCAGACTATTATATTTTGACTAACAAATAACAACTATACAAATAATACATTATTGATTCATATCAGTATATTTTGAAGATTTTAAAAATTTCTAATCTTATATTTTTAAAGGAAAAATAACATTTTTTGACGTAAAACAATCTTTCAAAATCTATAAAACGAGGTCTGGAATTTACATTTAATTTTTTCGCTGACCTCTTTTTTTTTGATCAAAACTTTTCGGCCAAAAGGACGAAGACTAGCACGCGGCTTGTCAAAGATTCAGATCAGTGGTTTACTTCTCGAAAAAAATCAAGATGGCGATGCAAAAAAGGAATAACGTAAGATTTTCATTTTTAGACCCTCTTTTATTAGTCATTATTTAGAGGGAGAACGAATATGTATGTTTTGTTACTACTTAAATATATAGATAGATAGACTCGGCTTATTAGAATACTTTTCTGATAACTGAAACAAATTTAGACCAAAAATCAGAAAAAAATTTACAGCACTACATTAACAATTAAAGGAGAATCTTGCTTCCCAACAACTTCCCCATTTTTTGAAGGAAATGTCATGGAATCCTGTTTTTTTTGTAAAAAAGGAACTTTGTTTTCTCTTGCAAAAACCCTCTTTTGTGAATCTCCTCACACAAAGCTCTAAAGCAGCATTTAAATAACTTACATGGAAACCAGAATTATGATTCTTTTTTTTTTTCTATTTCTATTTGGTTGAGTTGCAGGAGGCTTTAGAGGCCTATTCTCGCAACTATAGACGCTTACTAATGAGCATCCCGTCAGCACCATGAACTGACTACCCAATTCCCCTCACATGGCATGGGTTGACCCGGGCGAAGGAACGTTCACACAAGTGAACTGCCGTGAGTGGGAATCGAACCCTGGCCGCCTGCACAGAAGCCAAGGTCGACTACCACTATACTACGGCACCTTCAATGACACAATGGGTTCTACCATTTTGTGTGCGGTTTGAGTCTATTATTGATTACCTTTAAGGGACCCGTCCACCATATTCATTTGACAACTTATAACGTCAAATTGAGGTTATCCTCTGAAACCCCCACCCCCCACAGATAACGTCAAGCGATGTACCGATGTATACCAAAAGTTGTGTAGCCATTTTTCATATGACCCTGGGTAACGCCCACACATGCCCGTACATTTGCCGGCGTTTGCGGGCAAAATTTTGACTTAGGATTTGTAACGTCGCCCGAACGCGCCCGGTCAAAGATTTCCAGAGTATAAAAAAACATTTTCAGGAACTCTAAACATAAATTTAATGATGCAGTTTAAAATGTTTTTGGTCAGTAAAATATATACTTATATCGCGCGTTCTGATTGGTCGGAGAAAAGGAAAGTGGTTTTTGCGCGTTCTGATTGGTCGAAGAAAACGAAAGTGGTTTTCCTTTGTGAATCGTGCATTTTTATTGGGTGAGATAAACTCGGTTTTAGTTTCCGACATGCTTCTAATTCTAAATTAAAGATGGCGGCGCATGAGGGAACATGACTTTGTGAAAGTTTAAACACGAAGGAAATATGATTAGATTTAAAGGTTAAAACTCTTTATTTTTCTCTTAGTTTGATAATCAAAAGATTCTACAATGTTTTGGGAGTCTAAATATCCAAAGGTTTTTTGTTTTCAATGGGAAAAAGTTATCGTGTATATATACTTTTTGATCGAAAAAATCAAAAATTAAGGGAACAGAGACGAGGAGCGAAAATCTCATTTGCGGGCAAAATTTTGACTTAGAATGGCTCCGCCCGCAAATGTGCGGGAATGTGCGGGCGTTACCCAGGGTCGTTTTTTCATCAAAGTTTTCTCGTTCCGTCGCAAAGTCCGTACTTGGTTGTACCCGTGCGCATATGTGTTCTTTTAACTAATGACCTTTATTTTAAAAGAAATTAAAAGCTCCACTTGGCGCTAGGTCCGTGCAGTGCTTTAGGCGAGCCACCTTCTTTGCCCACTTGTGCGATGTGGTTCGCTCGATCGCGCAAACAATGACAATATGATGTAATGATATCATAGCGCAAACCAATGGGATTATGCGAGCAGCAAATTTCCTTGTACTTCATACACAAATATATTTTCGACAGCTTATAAAGTATAGTGTGGTTGGTGGTTACAAATATCCGCGATTTTCACAAAAAGGTATACCTATGATTTCTTATAACGTCAAACCTAACTAACTTTTGAAAACCCCTCCACCCCCTCATAACCGCTTGTAATAATTATGCATTGCCAAATTTGGTTCTCCATCGATGGTGACGTCACCTAAGCATAAAAAAGAAAGGATTTCGTCAGTTTTATGCATATATTAATTTGCGAGATATTCTATTCGCCGCGCGAGCGAACTTTTCGTAGACTAGTCAAAATACTTTCTTTTACTTGCGGGATTGATGGTAACTTTTCATCTTCGTTATTTTTAAAATGAAGCACAACCGAAAATAAATGAAATTTCAGAAAGTTGCGTACTTCCAGTGAGTAAACGATTCTGACAATTAAAAAAATTGATGATGATGATTTTTTTCGGTCTTTTGTTTGACTGAACTCAAGAAAAGCTCAAAAAACTAACTTTCCCTAAGGAAACGCAGGCAAAAACGGGGTTTGTTTACCTCCAGAGCCCAAACGCTGGAGAGCATCAAAATAATGTGCACGCATTAGTTTTACGAATTACGGGAAAGGTGTATATATTGTAAATAAAATTTTCTCAACCTCAAATTCCACGATTATTTTTTCCCTTGAAATCCAAATTACTTCACCCGCAGGGCTGCAAATAAATATCTTTAGTCAATAGGACATCATGTCCAACAGAAATGAAACCCTGTCGGTCAAACTCAAAATCCTGTCAGTCATTCGGTGTATTTCTTTTCTAAAATTATTCAGTCTTGAAAATTACAGAGAAAGCCAGTAGGTAAAATAAAAGTGACCTTGGAACAATTCGTTACTATAACAGAGAAATTGATTTGATAAAAGTGATCTTAGAAGCACCCGTGAAAGTTTCAAAGAAAGCGAGTGGATAAAAGTGATCTCTTAGAAATACTCTTAAAAGTTAGAATCTATAAAAGTAATCTTTGCAATACGGTGCGGTGGAGAGCGAAGTATTGTCTTTCTTTTGTTTCAGAAAACAATCGATGTACAGGCTTTGGTTGCAAAGGACAACTGTCATGGCGGCTCGAAGGACTCTGATTAATACTCTTATTTCTAAAAAGCTCTCTAACTTTTTCTAAGCGTACTTTTGCTGGCCAAAAGTTTGAAAATAAATACTAGAATACCAAGCGAATACATTTATGAAATCTAGTGTGAGAAAAACATCATCAGACGAGTAAATTCAAACAAAATGCTTATAATGACACAAAATTTTGAATTGGGTATATCTTTCCAATATTTCTCCGAGAAGAGCTGAAATTGACATGTATTAGACGTGAGTCTCCTAGCTCCACTGGTATGAAAATCTTTTGGTGGCACGTGGTGAGGTTGAGGTTGAAGTTTAGAAATTTCTGGTGTCAATATTCAATTTCTTATAGCATGTTTTTGCATCTTCCTCGCATTTTAAAATGTCATAACGACGTATAATCAGTAATTAACTAGATGAGGTTGACTCTCGGAGGAGAACTTAAAGGCTCATTTGGGAATTGAATAAGTGTATTTTGATGAGAAATGCAATTAAAATGCTATGAAGAATCATGTTAATGGTGGAAGGAGGGTGAACAATAATGTCATTACTGCAGACAAGGCTTGTACATTAGAAATTGGCAAAAATCAGCAAGTTGTTTTTCCAGTGTGTATAATAATTCCTTGGTGCTAACAAGGGGTATTTCGGGTCCCATATCTTTCAAAGGACTTTTCCATTTGCCTTGAAATTTGACAACTTACTTAACCTAAGGATGAGCTACCACTGGTGTAAAAATGAAGGCTGTAGCATAAGTTTAAAATAGCTCATTTTTCGCATTCACAAATTTAACCACTAAAAATCACAAATTTTTCAACCAAAAATACATTCAAATATTGAGCTTTTGATTCTCTAAAAGAAGCAAAAAAAATTTCCACAAAAAATTTGACTATCAAAAGTTACAAGCATTCTTGTTTCTACTGCCAATTATCTGGATACACTTTAGATTCAGTTATATTAACTCAAAAATACTTTTTTGTCATTTTCAGGTTCGTTTGCCACCAGAAGTCAATAGAATTCTCTACGTCAGGTTGGTTTTTCTGTTCTGATTCTATTTTCTCAAAACTGAACAATGAACACTTCCAGTTTCAAGGTCCAGAACACTGTTTGTATACGGCTTTCTATTAATTCAATATTTTTGGACCTATCTTGGAGGTCCTTTAAATTTAACGTTCGTTCGTTTGCTCGTTCGTTTGTCGTTCGTCTGTTACCAGCTTTTCTTGGGACTGGCTCATTAGTTTCTCTGATTTTTTGAGGAAATTGCAGTTTTTGCAGATTTTCATTTGCAGGCTTCCCAAGCGGTTAAAGTACCTGAAAATCAGACTGATCTTGGTTCGGTATTACAAGCGGTCTAGTAGCGGTCAAGTTTTTTTTTAGATCGGTCTCCAGACCTTCTAGAAATGTGATCTCTAACGGTTCTGGCTGCTTCTAGATGCTCGTGGTCGCTCACTAGACCGGTTTGGGCCGTTCGTTAGACCGGTCCAGGCCGCTAGTTAGTGATTTTTAGGAACAATTACATCAAAGAATTCTTGTAAAAGGATGTCGACCTTGGATGGGACCGGACGGCAGCGGCAGCTAAATTAACTAGACTCGTCATAGCAGCCTTTTGGTAAATTTATACCGGTTATCTACCGGCCCTTAACCCTATTAGCCCCAGGGGGTAGAATCTACCACGCTGGTGTTCTTTTGTGTATATCTCAGAGAAAAATTTTTGAAACGACTTGAAACTTTCTGACTTTTAATAAAATTATAGTAAGAGTACTTGTGCAAAATTTTAGGGTCATAGGTCCTCTCGGTCAGGTTTTATGATTTTATTGTGAAACATGACATAAAACCAAGCTAAAATCGCTTAAAACTCAAAATTTTAAAATTACGATAGCTTCTGAAGTATTGATCCAATCATATTCAAATTTTGACAGGTAATAGGTATTATTAATGTGATTTAAAAATAATGTAAAAAAATATTTGAAATGATGACGTCATCATTTATGACGTCATCAAATTCTGTAAATTTTACTCATTTTCAGCATGGATTTTAACAAAAAATCTTAATGGGAAATAGTAAACTGGCAATTATATTTAAATAAACCAGCTGCGCTGGAAGGTCAGCCCAATAAGTTTAAAACGATTAGAAGGAAGTACAATCAAGAAACCTAATTCGTTGTTAAAGTCAAAGAGGTTGAAGAGCTCATTTTGGCTGAAACTTCAGACGAAAAAATGTTTAACACAAAGTTGGATTTGTCCAAAGTGAACATGGGATAGATGTTGGAATTTCACCTGGGGGGATACTAGGTTTACGAGGTGACGGGTGTCCGAGCCGAAATTCGACCCTTTGAGAGACAAAATTTTGATGATTTTGGGACCCTTTGAGAGACTTTCCTAAAATTTTGGTAGATTTTTTCCAAATTTTGGTCAAAATTTCTGGAAATCGTGTCCTTTTTAGAGAAAAATTTTCGATAGAGACTAACTTATGAATTTGTACCCCTCTGAGAGACTTTTGAGGCCTGAAAAAAGGTACCCTTATGGTTCGCATCCATTTTGCCTAAGTAAACCCCCCGGGAAATTTCACCTAAATCTGTTCGTTAGAATGTCTTAAACCTGTTCGTTATTCTCTGAGAAAGTATGAGGCCCCCTAGCGGTTTGCGTGATGGCGTGATCAAGATTTTGGCGTGATGCGTGATAGAGCAAAAATTTGAGGCGTGATGCGTGATTTGGGCTATTTTTCGCTATTTTTTGCGTGATGACAAATTTTAGCGATTTTCGTGATGCGTGATGGAGAAAATATTTTTGCGTGATTGCGTGATTAGGTGTGCCGCTGGGGGGGGCTCGTATATCCGAGGCGGTCGCTTTAGATGTTCACTGTTCACTGCAGCTTTCATCACATTTGTCAGATTGATTTAAATGACGTGTTGAACCAAGTAGGCCCCTAGTATAATGTGAATGAGTAGGGGCATTTTATATTGAGGAAGCTGCGTCGAAAATTCCGTCCAGTTTCGATAACTCAATCGAAAGTTATGATGATTCCAAGTTTCTGTTACGCCACACTTTAACACACAAAAACTCTCTCTCCACACAAGAAAGCCTCAAAACCAATCATAAAAAACTTTCTTTTATACTCTCTATTTATTTACAATGCAACAGGGGGGGGGGGTCATGCAGTTATTATATAAACACTATGACAATTACTACCGTGGTGGTATATAAACCAAAATTTGGGAAAACAGTTACTCCACCAGTGGACTAACTGCAAAATGGGTGGTGCCTAAGCCTAAAATTGTCGATTTTGGTAGGATATGGTGTACTAAGTGAGCACATTTTTCAATTTTTCACTTAAAATTTTAGGTTTTTAAAAATTCCGGAAGCAAAAAAATTCAAAACATTTTTCAAAAGTCAAAAAAAAATCACAAAATTTTTTCTTCAATCAAGGCATGAAAGATATTTTAACAAACTTGGAAAATGATTGAGATATTTAACTCTTGAACGGTCGTTAATAACACGTCCCCAGTAAAATGGTATCAAAAATGAGGAATTCAGTGAAAAAATTGCCAAATTTGGCATTTTTGGGGGTGGTATACACCAATTTGGAGGGTAAAATCAGTTAGTACACTATGGAATAACTGCAAGGGTGGTGGTGTCTGTAGAAAATGTCCAAAATTGCAGTTACTCCACATAGTGTCAAGGAGTAACTGCAAGGCCCCCCCTGAATGCAATAGCTTCTTTCAATTTATTGAATAAACAAAAAATTTTCATTTTTACTACTTTCTTCTTTTATATAGTGTTCTTTTATTATTCTGATATCATGCGCAAATCTTAATAAATGAAGTGACGTGTTTCTTTTCTCTTCCAAAAGAAAATATTTTTCGCGCCAAAGTTTTACCGATAACTTGTTTTCCGAAAATAAAATAATTCGAAATCGGATTTAAAAAACAAGTCCAAATGCGCTGCGGATGCTGGAAAAAAAATCGCGGAACCGATTTAAGGGTCACCGGGGCTGACCAAAAACACCTTTTATCTTTCAGAATCTTCAAACAGAATCTCAATATCTTTATTGCTTCGACTGTGAGAGACATTTTTGTAAACCATTCACTTTTGCTTTTTTCCGACAAGGTGGAAATTTTGTGATGCATCAAATTTTTTTTTCTTCCTGGAAGTTTGTGTCATAATGGAGAACACATGTACCAATTGTCATGACCATAGCTCTTCTAGATAAAAAACAATCGAGGGTGGTAGATTCTACCCCCCCCTGGGGCTACAAAAATCAAAAAAGGTTGGGGTTAATGGGGTTAAAAGACCGTCTAAAGACCAGTCCCATTTTCAGGTACTTTAAATCGCTTGGGGGAGTCGCATATTTCATTGTTTTTTCTCCCAAAAACATTATTGATAACAATGCCCACCATCTAGCATAATTCAATTGTCAATAAAACTGATTTTTGCAACTGGGACCTTCTATTTATTTTTTCCCTACTCTCCCCCTCCCCCTATCAACAATCAATGATGAAATTTAATGCGTTATGCATTTTTGCTAAGCGCTATATTTGCTGACTGATTATTTTCATTTTTCTCCTTATTGCTATCTAACTTTCATCATCAGGTAGGTCCATTCAGCATCTAGCTTGTTTATGTTTGCATTATATCAAAGCAAAAAATCCTTGAAAAAGATAAAGAATGGGATTTTTCATATATTCATGTCTTTTTCAGGAATTTACCATACAAAATTACATCTGAAGAAATCTATGACATCTTTGGAAAATATGGTGCTCTTCGACAAGTGCGATTGTGAGTTTTAATGATGAATTTATTTGACCTTGTTGGTTTATGGCCTTTTCATTAGAAACACCACTATACGCTTTCATCTAATGTTACCGGTCTTCAAACTTCTCTTGTCTGGTGTTTTTCCCCTGCCAGATCCATTTTGAATCTGATTTCACTTTTGTCTAATCTTTTTGTTTTGTACAATACATTTGTGACTTAAGCACTTTTGGGAAGAACAATGCCCAAAACAGCGTTTGAAAACTTTCTGGTCATTGACAACATTGCCATTTTTCATCCTTAAAAAATATTCATTTTTTTCGACAGGGGAGTGACAAATGAGACACGTGGAACGGCCTACATTGTTTACGAAGATATCTTTGATGCCAAGATGGCGTGTGATCATTTATCTGGATTCAATGTTTGTAATCGATATCTGATCGTCCTTTATTACCAACCCACTAAGGTACGTTCACTAAGCATGTTTGAAATTCGTCAATGTGTTCACTAGTGTAATGTGTCACCCTGAGACTTAGAATGTAAGATTCTTTCGGATAAGTAAGATAAGAAAGACAATCCGCTAAACACGCTCGAATTCCTCTCTTTGCCAACAGATTTATAAAACCCGGCCTGCATGCTTCGGCTGAAAAGTGTGCCATATTTCGGTAGGAAATCCTACCGAGGTCACGTGACATTACAATATAATTTCAGCGCTTGACCAATCAGAAGCTTCGCGACTTTTCGAAAACAATAGGAACAATATAATTTGCAATTTTCATTTGCTTGGAAAAGCTTAAAACTAGCCCTTCGGGCTTTACAGAAATCTGAGTCTTTGCCGATCCTGTCGTTCTCTTTGTTGGTCTAAATCTTCAGCTCTCCTAAATTCATGGACGCTTTTCTCTTTCCGTTTAGATGTTCCAAAAGATGGACAAAGAGAAGAAGCAAGATCAGATCGATAAATTGAAAGAGAAATATGGAGTGACAACAACCCCTGCACGGTAGAAGGTCGTCCGGTGTTATGTAGCCTGTATATAATGGTAAACGATCCACGTACAACGCTGGTTGTGGAAAGAGATTTTTCATGTGACCAAAGTGGTTACCCGATGTGACGGAAAAGCGCAGATACTTTGGTTGGTTGAATGGAACTCAAAAAAAACATTTTTCAAAAAAGTAAATGGGCAGAATATTTATTAATATTTTTTACAGTGGTTTTTGAATTCCTGATATGACTAGAATATTTCTATTTGAATAATTCTAGTGTGTTATTTGAAATTAATTCACTTCTCCTGATCACTAATTTTTGTGGTGACGGCAGGAGTCGAACAATTCAACGCCCAATACTCAGATCAGAAGTTGTGTATACTAAGTTTCGAATTCATTCTATTTGAGAACAGCCAATTTCGCCCCTTAAAAGCTTTCATTTATAATGATTCAATTTTTAAGAAAGGATTGTAAAATACTTATGGCAATAAATGTTAAAGCTCAATCTACACGACCACGACAATTTAGTAGTGTTTAGCTGTCACTGTTCTTGATACCTTACATTTTCAGCTTTGAAAAACATCGTTTCAGTGAATACAAAACTAAAACCGATATCTTATTCGAATTTTATCAAAAATCACATTAAATTCTTTTGTCTACGCTGCATATTATATTGAGACGAACGTAAGTTCCAACTTCTTAGGATCGTAATTCAACCACTTCTAGAATAGCTAGAAGCAAGTTTGGAGGCTTAGAGTTTTTTGTTAGATTCCTCGTTAACACATTCACACTTTTCAGCCCTTTTGATAAATCGAAAATTTCACCTCTTAGAATTTTTCGAAAATTTGACATTCAAATGTTCCTATTGCCTCAGTTCACATCAACTTTTTGGACCTACCTTGGAGGTCCTATAAATTAACCGATGTCCGTCCGTCTATTACCAGCTTTCTCGAGATTGGATCATTAGTTTTTTCTGATTTTTGGCACAATGATGCAAAATGGTAATGCCTAAAATGTGACGGAGCCCGATTTTCGAAAAAAAATGAAAATTGTTTTTTTGGCATTTTTGTTTTTTCACACAAAAACATTGTTAATAGCAATGTCCACGATCATGGTTCAATTGTCAATAAAACTGATTTTTGAAGCCGGAACTTTCTAAAAATCGCCGGAACAACCGATTTTCGCCGGAAAAACGGTATTTCTTGAATTTCTCGAGCTGTACTTTATATTTTTTTATGAAATTTAGCACACTGATGCAATATGACAATACCTAAAATGTGACGGAGCCCGATTCTAGAAAAACATTTTTTTCCGGCCGAAAATGCCGGGAATATGCCTGAAAAACCGTTTTTTTTACATTTTCTCGAATTTACATCAAAACACAAAAGTTTTTTCTGATTTTTTACAGAAAGATGCGTATTCGCAATGCTCAAAACATGGCCGAGTTCGATTTTTGAGAAATTTTTTTTTTCGGTTGAAATTCCGGAAATCGCCGTTTTTGCAGATTTTCATTTTATTTTTTCCTTGTATTTCTATGTTTTTCACACAAAAACATTATTGACAACAATGCTCACCATCAAGCATGATTCAATTGCCAATAAAACTGATTTTTGCGACCAGGACTTTCAATTTCTTTTTTCCCTACAACCCTTTCCTCTCCCCCCATCAACAATCAATGATGAATTTATTGCGTTATACATTTTCGCTAAATGCGATATTTTTTGACTGATTTTTTTCTCCTCGTATTGCTATCCAACTTTCATCATCAGGTAGGTCCATTCAGCATCTAGCTTGTTTTTACTGATGTCATCAAAAATTGTGGGTTTTTTAGGTTTTTTCGAGCTTTAAGCCTTTTGTATCATCTGACAGACAGATTCATGATCACATCTTGAATTAGAGTACTTTAAGTGGATAAATTTTCGCGAGACAATTTTTTTCAAAAATAATTTATTTTCGTGATTCGTTACCACTTTAAGGGCTCTGACCATAGTCGGAAAATTGATTTTACTTGTTTGAACATAAAAGTTATATTTTAGGTTCTTTAACACTTTTAACAAAGAATTGCCTTTATAAATTGTTTTTTAATCAAATCCCTTACTAGTAAGAGTAATTAAAAATGTAATCGTCAGCCGTGCAAAATTACTCGAATCTGATTGGTTTAGAGGAGTGCAATTAATCGTTAATTGCACTATTACCACTTTTTGCACTCTTCGGCGGGGGGACACTTTTGTCCCCTTATTCTTTTCTCTCCCAAGTCCTGTGTCAGAGACTTTTTTTTACTATATAATAAAACACAGCGATCTGCTATCGGATTCAAAATATCGATAAATCTTAACTTTTGTAGAAAAATTTATCATTCAACAAAAAATTTTTGCTTTATCCTTATTGAATTTATGATCTGGTCCTTCAGTCAAAATTTTAGGTCTGTAGCACCACTACAGTCGGAATTATGTGAATTCCGATTTGCGGGATCTCAGAGGGGATTTTTAGGGATTTTGAGGGATCTGAGAAAACGAAAGTGCTCTGTTTCAAGAAACCTTATTGCCCCCGCAGGAGCGCAGCGACGAGGAGGCACTCATAGCTTCACGCATAGATATTGGACTGGAATCTCGAATCTTTGCGTTTTTGTTTGTAATTTGATTTCCGGCCAATTAAGTGTTCCGCAAAAATATGGCGGTAAATTATACAGCGGTAAATGTTATACACATTTTCATATTACGTTATATGCTATTACCATTATTATATATTACATTTCATTAGTTTTGATTTTAGCACTGAAAAGCTGAAGCGAGTGTTATAAATGCAAATTATAGAAAAAGTCAAGGGGGAAATATGCATTGTCTGAAAGGGAATATCTATGGAACGAACATTTGAGGGGGGTTTTAAATATTCAAAAAACTTTGAAAAGCTGATTTTTATACTTGTGACTGATTCTGTATATACACTATTTATTTGTGACACATGATATAATTTTTATTTATCTATTTTTAGAACTAAAAACACTGATGATGATTATTAAATCGAAACATGTATGAAAAATAAAAATTAACATGCTTGGTTAAGTTTACCGACTATGCCTTCACTACTCATTTATTATAGAAAAAGTATATAATTACACCATAACACGAGTTACAATATTACTTTTGCAAATCAAAACAAACAAAATGGCAGACTGGTTATGAGCTGATTCTTTCGTCTTTGACTGGAAAAAGTGTTTTGTATGGCTAATTTTGTTTCTTGTCTTTAAAACTGAATAAATACTGTAATTTAGTCAGCTCCAATTCTGGCTTTCCAAGTTAGGAGGGACCTTCCCGAAGGCATTTAACGGTGGTTAGACTAGGCACACAGACAGTCATACAGAAACACCATGAAGTGAAAGTATATAGCTATAAACTCAAAAAGTCTAGCTTCCTGAAGGCACGTCTCTTCATTGTCTGCGCTGCGATCATCTTAATGGATTCAATCCTTTCAGCTTGGAGAAAAGATTGCATCATGAAATTAAGTACTATGAACTTTGGCGCATTTCAACTTTTCTCGACTGTACGTCTGAATGGACCACAATGGCATTCCTTTATTACCGTAAGTTGGTCTAATGTCGACATCTGTCTTCTAATTTCGACACCCTACTTTGAAGATAGGAATGATGGGAAGGTGGGAACTTTGATGGAGAAATCTTTATTTCCTCTCTGATTGCTTCACAAAGAAAATTAGTTTCAATCAGCGATTCCGACCTTGCTAATTTTCCTATCTCTAAAGAAGGATGTCAAAATTAGAAGACGGGTGTCGACATTAGACCAACTTACGGTATTTTCTTTTGACCAACAACATAAAAGATTTTGCTTGAGAAGTGCAATCACAGCGTAGGTGAGTGGAGTCCGGGCCTTAGCTAGGATTGGTTTCTATTTCGCCCTATTTAAGATGGCGCAGAACTTTTTGATGAATTTTATCCGCAGTATCCTCTTGACTATTGTTTATTAGGCAAAGTAGCAATAGAGAATCAATTAATCAATCAATCAATCAATCAATAAATCAATAATCAAATCAATTAATTATTCCTGATTATTTTTTATGTTTCAATCTTTAAAGCATTTATAAATCTTTAAAGCATTAAAAGCTTTATAAGTACATGTCATGACCTTTCAGTGGGGGCATTTAGTGAAAGCTATGACTAGTTATAGTTTTCGAAAATTTTAGATTTTAGTCTATTTCGTATATCAATTGCACTAAATACACAAATTTCCATCTTCATTCGACTACTAAAACTCGAGTTATTATAAAAAACGAGTCAAAGTTTCCCCGATTTTTCATACTTCCAACACCAGATCACCGTGAAAAACAAAGACATTTTTTTTCTTCAATATAAAAAAGAACAAAGAAATTTTACGTTACAATAGCTTCTTTTAATTGAAAACAAAGAATTCGAATGTCAAAAATTTTCCCTTTTTCTGAAAAAACTATGATTTACTAATGATTATTTACTGATGATTACCTCGGAATCGTATGTTTTGTCGTGCAATTAACGATTAATCACTCGTAACAAAGGAGAAAATACCGTAATTACTATTTTCTCCTTTGTTACTCGTGATTAATCGTTAATTGCACTCCAAACCATACGATTACTAGTACTAATTGCAAAAATGACGTTATGAGTTTAAAAAAAGACGTTAATAATATGTTGCATTACCTTCTTTTATAAAAAGTGCTAAGTTTTAATGGGTAATCAACCTTTTTGTTTCAAAGTTTTTTTAAACTGTCTGCAAAGAATTAAAATCTAAATTAATGCATCAAAAGTTATGGCTGTTTTTCTATGAAAAATTGGGATGGAAAATTGGTCAAAAAGAATTATATTCAAGATTTTGTTGAAGCAAATAAGATTTTAGAAAAATTTTCCGAAAAAATATTTTAGTTCGGTAAAAGATACACCAATTACCGCAAAAAAATTCTCAAAATGTTTTATCTTCGCCGAAATAATAAGCTTTTCAAAGTTGTAATACTCTTCTTCGCAAAAGTCTTCATTTTCTTTTTCATCAAGTTTTTTCATTGCGATTCTTAAATTTTCAGACACACGGATAATACACTCTTCTCGAGATGCATAAATTTATTGTTGTCCTCGTTTTCAAACAGATTTCATTGCTATAAAATTACATATTCACAATGATAATTGTGTTTGTGACGGCCGCTGGCCTTTGTTTTGATATGTTTTAATTTTATATTACGTCATTAGTCACTTGGGATTGCGTCTCATTGTCTTCAGTGTATTCGATTTTATTGCGTCTTTTGTGTGTCATCTTAGTAATATTTATAATGTATATAATTAGGTCATTAGGGAATTGTAGAATTTTGAGGCGTATGAATTAAATTGTAAACGAATTTTCTACTTTTATGTAACAGTAGTAATGTTGTGTATGTGATGTGAAGTCCAATTTTTGGTGTGCTTGTTTTGGTGTCGTGGAAAACTTTTTTAGTTAGTATCTATTTTGGTTTGTATTTAGTCAGTAAACTTTTATTTCTATCCTATCTATGTTCTAATGTGTTTGCTTGTATAGCCCTAGGTTAAGATAGCTTTAGGATAAAGTTTTTCGTTTGTACATATTCTAAGAGTTTGTATTTTTTGTGTTTTAGCGTTTGGAATAGCAATCCAATCAGTGAAAATTATCGCACACCTTTCGTATCCTCCCAACGTCCCCTGTGGCCGTTACAGTAAAAAAGTTATCACCATATCGTATGCTTCGCATTGCTATCTCAACCGTTTCGTTTCGATTCTCGTTTCTTACCGATTCTCGTATCGTATCGAATCTCGTATCTAATTTCGTATTTAACCAGTTTGCAAAAACTGGTCTCGTATCTCGTATCCAATCGAATCTCTATTGACTCGATTTCGTATCGTATTTAGTCGATTCCGGCCAAATCGACCTCGTATCCTCAAAATCATCAAATGTTGTTTTGATTTGAACTCGTATCGATCTAATCGAATTTTATCGATTCTATCGAATCCAATCGAATTTTATCGATCTAATCGAAATCAATCGAATTTTATCGATTTCATCGAATTCAATCGATTTCATCGAAATTTATCGATTTCATCGAATCCAATCGAATTTTATCGAATTAATCGAATCGAGCCGATTTTCATGTCTCATCGATTCATATCGTTTTATCAAAAAATCGACTCGTGTACAGTCGCTTTGAATCGAATTTATCGAATCCAATCGTGTTATCGATTTCTGTTCGCAATCGTATCGCACATATCGTTATCGCTATTTTATCGTTTTACATCCAGCCAGTTTTCTACCGTGTTCATTCACTCGCATTTCAATGGCGTCTAAACGCGCGGGCCGCGGCGTGCAGCACCGCCCAGTAACACGTGGTATATTGACACAGCACGCCCTTTGGCAAGAAGATCGCTTGAAACTCCAGAAAATCGTTAAAGAAAAGATTGCTAAAGTAAAGGCTATGTTAGAGATCAATTCAGAAGATGTCGAAGAAGGTTATGCAGAGTTAGAAAGATATTTCAAACAGTTGCTAGTGGCTCACACAAAATGTCAGATGTTGTTAGAACATGACGAACCGAAGTATTCTGACTTGGTCGAAAAACTAGACAAATCAGTTCATCTCATCAGAGAAGAATCATTGAAAGATCGTTGAATGGATCTGTTGGTCCCAGTAGTCAAGAACCAAGAACTCCACAGAACTCCACAGAACTTAGAACTCTACAAGAACAAGTCGAATCAAGAAAGCTAGAATCTGAGGCAGGTGCTATCAAGAACGCTCATCTGATGGAGTTAGCCAGACTCAAACAGCTAAAGTTAGAGCAACAGTATATCACGAAAAAGAGGCAAGCTCAAATCGAGGCAGAATTGATCGATAATGAACTCCAAATTGCCATTGCTCAGTCGAAGCTAGAAGTATTCTCCAAAACAGATCCATTAGTAGACATACCTTACGACATTCCATCAAATGAAAGCTATGTCAATGATTATGTTGCCAAGCACAGTACTCCTGCTGTCGATGCTCCAATCAAGGTGCCACACCCTCCATCTCTGCCAAAATCTTACGCTGTTTCTTCTGCCAGTCTATCTTTCAGAAGACGATTGTCACCACTGAATAATGATGCTTTGTCTGTAGCTCCATCTCAGAGTATCTCCGTCGCTCCACCTCTTCCAGTTTCTGGGTACACCCAAGGAAACCTGCCACGCCCTCAGGCTGCTTCAAACGACTTGTTAAATCACCCAATCAATTTATCAAAAAGGGCGTATACCATTCGAAACAATCCACAGAGTTCTTCTTCTTCACTTGCTGTGGCTGAGACCTCACTTCGTCATTCACCACAACGACCGGTGGACCAGACTTATGACCTGTTTTCACAGATGATGGGTTATCTTCAAGCCCCAGATGCTGATATCAGTCCATTCTATGGAAACCCCTTGAACTTCGAATTCTTCATGGCTTCTTTCCATGAGGCTGTCGAACGGAAAATCAGAGATCCAAAAGGCTGTCTTACAAGACTTCTCCGTTATCTGAAAGGTGAACCACACGAACTCGTTCAAGGATGCATTCATATGGCTTCAGATCAAGGATTCAAATATGCCAAGGAATTGCTGAAAAAACGTTATGGAGACCCATACAGAGTGTACAGCGAGTACATGAAAGAACTCAAAGAATGGCCAAAGATCAAACCAAATGACGCCCAAGCCTTCAGGAAATTTCATTCGTTTCTGATCAAATTCAAGTCAACTACAGATTGTCACAAGTCGTCCAGATCGAACAGTCCAGAAGTGCTTCAAACCCTCAGTAAAAAGATACCATCTTACCTGCAAAACCGTTGGGGAAAGATTGTTCTGAAGGTACGTAAAGTCAGTGGCGAAGCTACATTGGAACATTTCATTCAACTCATCGAAGATGAAGTTACGTTGGTGAATGACCCATTGTTTTCTCATGGTGCATTGAGTGACCCAAAGTCAAAGCCGGAGAAGAAAGGACCTTTCGTGAAGACTGGGCTCAACAAAGTACCTCCTTCTGACAACAGACGTAAACTTAAGTGCATATTATGTGATCAAAATCATGACTTGGATGATTGTGCCAATTTCATCAAGCTACCTCCAAAGGATCGCCATGACTACGTATTCAACAAGCGACTCTGTTATTGCTGCTTGAAGCCAACAAGCAGTAAACACACAGCAAAGACATGCAACCGAAAGAAGAAGTGCACATCTTGTGAAGAGCTGCACCCAACAAGTCTACATGACTACTATGTCCCGCCAACGAAAACAGGACGTATTGCTTCTAATCTCGACGACTCGATTGGATTATGTGTCGTACCAGTCAGGCTGTTTCACAAAGACAGTCCAAATTTCGTAAAAACCTTTGCTCTTTTGGATAATGGGAGTCAAGGGACGTTTATCAACACTGATTTTCTACAAGAAATCGATGCTAGTAGTACCACCACTTCATTATCCATCAAGACAATTCATGGCGAGAAAACAGAAAGATGCAGGGCTGTCGATTTACTCGTCCAGGCTGATCGGACAAGCGTCGAGTCCGAATAAAACGTTCGCTCCTGTGCTGTGTTCCTGCTGGGGCCGCCGGTGAGGCCGAAGACCTTTCCTGTGCTGTGTTCCTGTTGGGGCCGCCGGTGAGGCCGAAGTCCTTTCCTGTGCTGAGTTCCTGCTGGGGCCGCCGGTGAGGCCGAAGATCGTTTTAATGGTTGTATGTTGTAGTATGTTGTGTTATGATAGTGATACGATACTTTTATATCACGAACTGAATTTGGTATGTTGATTCCCCGCCGAGGATGCTCAATAAGAGAAAAGATGAACTTTTCTGGGGAGCCATGTGACGGCCGCTGGCCTTTGTTTTGATATGTTTTAATTTTATATTACGTCATTAGTACTGGGATTGCGTCTCATTGTCTTCAGTGTATTCGATTTATTGCGTCTTTTCTTTTTGTGTGTCATCTTATAATATTATAATGTATATAATTAGGTCATTAGGGAATTGTAGAATTTTGAGGCGTATGAATTAAATTGTAAACGAATTTTCTACTTTTATGTAACAGTAGTAATGTTGTGTATGTGATGTGAAGTCCAATTTTTGGTGTGCTTGTTTTGGTGTCGTGGAAACTTTTTAGTTAGTATCTATTTTGGTTTGTATTTAGTCAGTAAACTTTTATTTCTATCCTATCTATGTTCTAATGTGTTTGCTTGTATAGCCCTAGGTTAAGATAGCTTTAGGATAAAGTTTTTCGTTTGTACATATTCTAAGAGTTTGTATTTTTTGTGTTTTAGCGTTTGGAATAGCAATCCAATCAGTGAAAATTATCGCACACCTTTCGTATCCTCCCAACGTCCCCTGTGGCCGTTACAGTGTTGTTTACACCTCATGAGACATTTTGAATTTCATGTACTTTTGTTTTAGAGGTAATGTTTGCCTTTTGGGAATTTAAATTGGTTTAAATGTATAATTTCATAGCAATGAAATCTGTTTGAAAACGAGGACAACAATAAATTTATGCATCTCGAGAAGAGTGTATTGGCCTAACAGAAAATGTATAACATGCCACAGTTTTGTGCGGGCTACATCAAGTAGAACTTTATATTTTGTAAGTGGCAAATATTAAAAATTCACTATGGTCAGAGCCCTTAAACTAATTTCTTTAATTTCCCTAGGCTAGGGGTTTTGAAAGTCCTGGTTTAAAATTTTCACGAGAAGAATCTTAAACCTTTCTCTAATAGAACAAAAAAGTTAAAGCATTAAGCTTTCAGACCAAGGTTTTTTATAAGGACAATGGTGAGAACTACCATTTTACTACCGGGCCACTTTATTGCGGCATCCAGTCTAGCAAAAAGCTTTAAGTGGACCCCGGGCTAATTTTGAATACGATGCATTTGAACATGAACATATAAACGACTGGACATCTATCTTTTATTGTCTCTTTGATTTGAAGTGAACTTCGTTGCCGCCTGTATGTCAAAATTGGTATGAAAAATCCGACAATATTCCGTCATAATTTTATTTCTTTGAATTATTTAGCTAAAAGGATCGATATATCTTGAACATTACTCCTAATGCACAAAAAAATTATTTTCAAATTTTTTTACAAGTTTGTAATATATTTTATCAACATTTTCAACTCTTAAATGCAGAATTTCAACTGCGTGTATATTTTTGAATCCCTTTTGTCACTCCGATAATATTTTTTTATGACTTGAAAAAATAGCTTCCCAAAGTTGAGAGCCTGTGTAATAACATGGAGGTAATAAGAAATAGATGGAGAATAAATGACTCGGTAATGGCCTAAGTTATCGTTAAATTCTTTTTGATTTACTATCATTGGAAGCAAAAAAATCCGAAATGTAAATTTATAAGAACAGAAGTGAGAATGTTATCCTGATTGAAATAAACATTTTATGCAAAAGGTTCTTGTTCAAACGCGATACAAAAATAATTTTCTCGTAGTAAGGTTACAATAGTTCTATGATTTCATATCGATGTATTTTTGGGCAAACATATTGCTAATTTTGAGAGTTTCAGCACATTTTCCTTGAAAATTTCTTCATTAGAAATCTTTACGTCTAAAAGGGATGGGGCTTTCAAATTCTGATGGATGATTAATTTAAAGGTTACCTGATCGCAATATAGATTTTTTTTTAAATCTATCGGTGATTTTATGAGAGGGGGCCCTTAAAAATATAGGATTTTGTGCTTGTTCCGGCAAGCTTTTTCTCATTTTGATCAACAAAGCTATTATCTCACAATAGAGCTGTTAAAAATCCAACACCTTTTTATTCAGTTTTTTATGAACTTAAATATTCCCATGAGTGCACACAAAATTAATCACTTTTTCCCATTGCAACCAAGGAGCCGTTTGCTTCCGATGATTAGGTACAATGAAATAAAAGTCATTTATTCTCCATCTATTTCTTATTACCTCCATGGTAATAATAATATCGAAATTAGAATGTGACACTTTTAAGTCAAAGTTTAGAAATATTAGTCGGAGTTTTGACAAGCTGACGATGATTTTGCCTCTGTTATCTTTGTTATGATATAGATAAAAGACTTGAGAAGAGTAGAACAACAGAGACTTTTGTCGAAGTTTTGACGTTGTTAGCAAGGTATTCCCAAGTGGTATATCATCAAAATCTATTGTTTCATTTTATACTTTTAACGAGGCAGCAACGAAGCTAGCTGTGTTATCTTCAAAAAGACAAAAGAGATGGATGTCCAGTCGTTTATATGTTCATGATTTGAATAAATTATATGTTTATGGGAAAGTTCGTGAAGCTTTGAAACAACTGAAAAAGGGTAATTTAACGTTGAACGGCGCTTGTAAATCTAGCACTCTCGATGCATTTACACTGATTACACTTATTACTGATGAACCTAGGATGCCACTTTCAAAAAAACTCGATCAAAGATTTTTGTTGGATGGGATCAGGAAACTGTTTCCAGGATTTATCATTATTCCTCAAAATCCTTCTCCACCAATAAGATTCGCGTCATGGTGTTAGGTAGACTCCATTGTGGGATTGTTTCGGGAGTATTGCAATAAATTCCCACGAGGAATTCCTAAGAGATTTCTATTTTAAAACTTCCAAAACCATCCCACAATGCATCGCTTTTTTAGAAAAATCAAAAACTCTGATAAGATCTATTAGAGATCCGTGTCATGGTGTTGGGTAGACTCCAGTGAGGTAAATCAATTTCCAGTAAGCAGGCATTGCATTGGAATGTCAGGAACAATTGTTTTCTATTCTTCACTAAATGACTAAGGTAAATAAGATTAAAAGAAGTTTAAAAAAAGTGTATTTACAAAAAATATTAAAGTTTAAAATCATCGCTACCCCCGTCTTTGAGATTTCTGTCGGCAAGGGTGACGTCACTCGCCTCATTCTTCAACATCAGGGGAGCCACGCTTTCGACGCTTGGCCGCCTAAAAATGAAGGATTGGTTCAAGGTTCAAGTAGTTCATGAAGAGATTTTTCATCTAACGAGTAGAATTGTACTTAGACGTTGTTTTCCAAGGCCATTTATTTCTGACGATAAAATCCTGGATAGAACATACAAACGCAAGATTAAAAAGATACTGTTTCTTATTACAGGATCAGCTAGAGAGTGCAGATTAGTCAGGGCATTCAAAGAATGTTGCATACAGCGTGTCTGGAAAAAACGGAACAGAATTCAAACATATTTTACACGGAATTTTACGACCTAAATTCTAAATTTCATTAACCCAATTTGTAACCTTTAGAATCGAATACAAACTTAATGAACAAAGAAATTCCATCTCATTTGAATCACTTATGGATTTTGAGGATCTGTTCCGCTTTTTTCCCTAAGTAATGCATGAAGGAACTCACCCTTGCCTCTCTTGATTGAGAGCTTGAAGCAACACTGCTGACGTCACTGTCTTGACTACTATCGTCCAGCGTCCTGTCCAAAGAGAAGGAGAAAGTGTTATGAGCAAAAGTAAAAATCACACGAAAACTTTCGACCCACACTCCCCCCCTACCGATTTCACCAAACCCAGATAAGTAGACCCAAATACCTGATCTAGTTAAAAAAGAGGTCAATAAGCAACATTCTAAAAGTCGGGAATAGGCATCCACGGGCAGTCAAAAAAAGGTCACTTTTTATAGGGTTTTTAAACATTTTTCCAAACATTTTTCAAAAATCCTCACATGCTCTACTATCACCGCCATACATAATAGCGAGTTTATGTATATGCACTTTTGAGGACGGTAAAGTGACTGAAGCGATTTGGAAAAACCCGCACTTCTGACCCGAGGACGGTAAAAGTGCTGATTTACCGTCGTCCTCGGCTGGTTAGGATCTAGCCAAATTAGAACCTTGCCGTCTCTGACATAAACTCGGTACTAATTTATCAGCAGGAAACCAAAATAGGATTGGGAATATCGAGGGGTGTAAACAAAGCTTACTTTCGTTTACTGAGATTGTTTTCATTGATGCTGTAATCTTTATTCGGTTTTCGTGACGATTTGCTTTCCAACCATGATTTCTGAGATGAAGCGCTGAAAAGAAAAGGAAAGTTATAAATCCATTAAGAAAGAAGATGCTCTTACGAAAACTAACGATAACACTCGACTAAAGACATAATTGAAGAACAGGCTCGGTTATGTTTAGCTATATTTTTGAAATCAAGCTCAAATTAGGCTGACGATATGCTTATTTAGGAGATTGATTTTTTCTATAAGGTTAAAATTTGGCGTTTAAACAATTGTTTTTTTAGCGCCAAGCACACAACCCACGACCTATGACCCATGACCGATATGTTTATTATTTTCACAGATTCCAGGTCTCAGTATGTCATGATGATGTAAAGCTTCATATTTTCTTTAGGCTTGTTTTACATCTAAAGGACCAAGCTGTGGAAAGAATTAAACGCACTCGTCATCAGGAATACTGGAATTCATTTCGCTCTCCTCTTCTTCTTGTTGTTCTTCTTCGCTTTGGTTTTGCGCCTCCTCTACATCGTCCTCTTCAGCTGCAGTCTAAAGAAACGGAGCATGAAAGTTGTTCGTTTAACAACACTTTTGTCATCGAAGGGATTAGGAGAATAGAATGTACAATAAATCTTGTTTTGAAAAAAAAGAACACCCATTGCTCTTAAGAGGAAACAAGGTTGAATTTTGAAATGAAAGCTTGGTCATTTTGCCTAATTCTGCCATATCCGCCGAACTGTGATTGGCCAAGGAATATTTCATTGAGGAAGAATTTTGGTCACCCACTTGAACATCTAAACAAAAAGCACACCTCGTCATTGGTAGTTTCACCGCTTAATTTGATTGGATCGTTTGCGACGGAGCCTTTTTTCGTCGATCGTCGGAAATCGATGTCAGCTGACGATTGGATGGTCTCGTCGGCAGATTTGTTGAGTTTGGGGATTCCTTTGGCGACTTTCGAGAGCGGCGCTTGTTCATCGGAGTCGCTTTCTTCTGTCAGCGTTTTCTTACTCAACCAACTGTCGCTTGTGACTGGAAAGTAAGAAGATGGTGTTTATGGGTTGTTTTTTTTGGGTGTTGAGAGTAACAGCGAAATTTCGCGGTACTGTAGGTCTTCGCATTTTCAGAAATTTTAAAGTTCACATTAAAGATTGCCATAAAGTATACTCTCAAGACAGAATAACGGAGCTGACTTGCTTGGCACCTGTTGCTAATGTATCATCCTGTAGTTGAGTTTGGCTGAGTAGGATTTGATGTAACATTCCAGGACTGATACACGATGGAATCTCGCCACTAAGAGTTGTATAAAACTGCTGCATGACGAAATATATTTGCATACCTTTACTCATGGACAATTTCTTCTTTGCCGCTTGTTGTTTACTCTGGTTTTTGTCAGCTGAAGAAGGAGCAAGTTTTTTCTTGGCTTGATCTTCAAAAGAGATGGATTTCTTGTTGCCGCCTTTTTTCTTCTTCTTTTCTTCAAGGGCCATGGCAGCTGTTGATAAGGTAATGGGTATTGGGTAATTAAAAAAGCAAATTAAAAAGGATGAAGTGATGAGTATGAACACTATTGAAGATTCGAAATCACATTTAAATTTAGTAAATAATTCCATAAACTCGAACATGCACGGGGAACGAACACAAATTTGTTCGAGTTAAGGAAATTTCGAGATATGGAGCAAGGCTAATAAGGCATTGTTAACTAAAAGGACCATAAAACTTTTTCTGTCATTTTCGAGTTATAGAGGTTCGAGTTAAGACTCCACTGTACTGAAATGTTTCCAATAGATAAACAATTAGCGATCAACCAATAAGGAAAAAGTGTGCAAAGAACATGCCTACTTCTTAAAGATTAGAACAAATAAATGTCAAAGCTGCAGAGGGAAAAGGGGCATGGTTCAATGATTTCATCAAATCCTATCTCACCTTGTAATTCGTCTTCAGCTTCGCCACTCTGTGTGGTCTCACTCTCTATACCTGTCGTCCCTGCTTCCAAGCTTGATTTATAAGAACGGTAAGATGACCAGGCATGCCCTTTTGTCTCCGCAAAGCCTCTGGAAACTTCATTGAAATGTCTGATTCTACGGAGAGAAAGAAGTCGACTTTGGAGTTTCTTGAAGTTTATTGTTTGTTCGTCTGTTACGTCATGACTATCACGGACAAAGTGACGCAATAACGGAAAACATGCTACAAAACAAGCTCGGTCGTTACTTGACCTCGGGCAATATTTCTCAGTACAGCCCTCACTAACCGGACAATAGTTAATTCCATATCAAAGTTTGCTAACTCTGAGCTCCAACATTAAAACTTATCAAGGGAAAAAAGCCACAAAAGGCTCAACGAAAAAAGACATGGGAAGCTAGAGATGATGGTGGGATGAGATAATGGAATGGAATGGATTTAGAAGACACAAATCTACATGCAAAACCAAAGGGAAACAATTTAAGAAATAGCAATTGTGTGAAAGACAAAGAAGACAAAGCCTTACATGACTTTTTTGTCAGTTTTGATGATTTTGAAGACAAACTCGTGGAGGACTTCTAAGAAGAGTAGGTTCGGAGGGACGTCAGGAACTTGCTGGTCATCATTCATCGTTTCTGCTGGATAACTGAGTGCGTAGTTGATCCCTTCCCTAGATGAAGACGAAAGATTGCTTAGTTTGTCTTACAAAACCCCGAGCCTGAGAAGAGTAAACTGGAAAACAGATATTTTTTTATCCAAAATTGCTAATAGCTTCGTTAAAGCGATGTATTTCAACCTTGAATTTCCCACAAAAGTCTTGTTGCACAGACAGCAAAGAAACAACTAGTCTACACAATAGACAGCTCCAGGCTTTTGGGCCTTACTCTTGGTCTATAGGCACTGCTATAGGCGGCCACTAGTGACCACCACCGGGAATTCGTTTATTAATAGGATTAAACATAATAGAAATTTTTAACAAAAGAATTTTATCAATAGAGATTTCAAATAAAAGAATGTTTAAAACACAGCTGATTGGCTCAGCTTTTGAAACTCTCTATTGTTTCATCAAAACCTCAGTGCGCATGCTATTCAAAACAAGAGTAGTGCACATATCCCGAAGAGTTTTACGCTGGAAACGAAGGAAGATATGACGTAGCCTAGGAAGCAACAAACACTCCCCTCTTTTTCATTTGTTTACAACGCGTAGAAACTAACAAAATCAATCCAAACGAGGAATCAATGTGGAGTAAGTTTCCGTGAAATGAGAGAAATGTTTTGATGTTGATACCTGTGGATGACGATGGTGCTCTTCCGTGTTCCATCTTGGTTACTATTGACACCCAGCAACAAAGCAAACCTCCTGGCAAGGTCCTGAAATATTGCAAGAATGAAATTGAAAACTATTATTTGGCCTCGTGTAGGTTTAATTCAATTTAATCTAGAATAAACTGTCGCTAATCTGAACTCGAACGGGGAATCTGATTTGTTCGAATTAAAGAGATTATTATGGAAATTATGGAAAAATTATGGAAAGTTTTTTAAGAGGGTTTCTCCTTGACGGGGACTGGAAACAAGTTAGAATTATAGAAAGATTTGAATAGTAGAATTTCGAATAATACTGCAATACTGAATATTCAAAGACGTATGAGTCCTCAATGACATTATGGGTTTGATTCGAATCTATTTAAAAAAACAACTGAACAAAACCTGAGTTGAGTAAATGTCGGGAAAGTCAATTTAAGGCCAGGAAAGCGACATTCAACGAACAACGAGCAGTGAAAAACAACAAACCTTAATTTTAACGAAATCACTTGATCGTGCTTCTATTTCTCCTTCATTCTCTTCCCGAAGACTCTCGAACGCCTGAAAAGAAAAATAATTCTTCACATACAAAACCTGTTTAAAACGTCAAAATGTAAATATTTGGAGAAAACAACTTTAAAACACAGGGGGATATTTCTGACGATTTTTTTCCACCGTCGTACAATTTAATTCTAGTTCGGGAAAGTCATTTTTTTGAACGGAACAGAAAACGAAATCAAAGCCAGTAAAAGAAAATAAAAGTTTCCAGCTCAAGCTGATAATACAGGAAGGTCTCTTTAAGGCGAAAAATGTACACAGAATAGCCTTTTAGGGTGCTTCAACCATAAATTTTCTATGTCAACCAATTGAACTCAATTTCTTGAGAAGATTGGGTTGAAATGAAATTGCTTGCAAAATGAGCATTTGGAAAGCATCGCAGACCAAATTCCATCAACATTCCCCACAACAGGTGTGTTTAAAGGTACAGTATGCATGTTATTCGAAAATTTAAAGAAAGTTCTCTGACACAAGTTGCTATTTCTTCGGATTTTTTTCTAGAATATTTTACAATGATAGCAAGATGGTCTTACCTGTTGGAGAGCGAAGAGGAGAACTTTGGAGAACTTGACGATATCGTTTTCTCTGCAAATGCTCATCAATTGTTTGATGATGTCAGAATAATCGGCAAACGCCTGTCCGAGATATAGATGAGTTAAAGTGTTAATGATTTAAGGCTTAGCAAAAACAAAATACTTCAGATGCTAGAACAGATAGGCTATGAACGGAAAATGAAGGTACTAGTTGCGAGTATTTTGAGAGTTTTAGCGTAAACACGCAAGGAAAATTACAAATTATATTTTTTTGACATGACCCTTCGACTCCGAGCAGAGAGTGCAAGCCTTCTTTAGCCTTCTTAAGTAAGCAATAAGGGAGAGAGTTGATTTTTTAAAACGTAAGTTCATACAGATTACATACCCTGAGAAATTGAGCGTAGATGGGTGCAGCCAATCGAATGTCGAAGATTTCGTACGCGATTAGTTTACAAAAGCCGGCCAACAATTCCCGCTTTTCGCTCAACTGGCGTGATTTCACTTCATCTTCTTCTGAAGGATTCAAGGGGAAAGAAAATACAAATTAAGAAGACGAAAAAATATTTTTACATTTTTTCCATTTTTCTTTTTTTATTCTTTTTTTTTTCTTATTACTTTTAAAATTTTTTGTGTTTCCGTTTCATATCAGACACATATTTCATATCAGGACAGTGTCTTGCTATTGTTATATTATGCTGATATAAGCAAAAAAAAGTTTTTCTTTTCCTCTTTCTGACCAATCTTTTGCTCCACATCCATGCTAATCCAATGTTAAAAAGCTCTCGAATTAAAATTGACGAGTAAGCAAATGATATCACTTTTATTTAAAAACAAAACCTTTCAAACTTCAACCGCTAAATACAGTTAAAATAAACATGCTTTGTGATACTTTAGGAAAAAGAGTCAATTGGTATTTTACACGATTAGTTCCTGGTGCCATATACACAATAAAAGACAGATACCGAAATGAAGAAAGCAATACAGAACTGTTGATGAAGAAAAAAAACACGCCTTTTTTTTAAAGGAAAATGTTTGGCAACTGAACCCACAAACTAGCGAAAAAATCTCAAGAAAAAATATTCGACAGAATCAATGGTAAAGATCATTGACGGAAATAGTTCAAAACAAATACAAACAGACAGACCTTCATCTTCAGTCTCCGATTGTTCGTCTTCGTCCGAAATCTCACTGAACACGTGACTAATGACGTAATCACGCATGCGCACTTGAACTTCTGGAGGAGGTTGACTAACAATCTGTCCGAACTTTTGTTCTGTAATAAAATAAATGAAAAAATGAAACTAATGTTGACCGGGTTCTCCTCCACGTTTATCGTTTGTATTTTTCAGATCAATTCTCATCCGCTGAAAAAAAAATTAACAAGAAAGCCTAAGCGGCGTTAAGGCCCAGCAGTGTTGGTACTGTCAACATAATTTCCATTGCAGAGTCGCCATACAACTTAATTTACAGGAACGAATTTTTTCGATATATAGGGAAACTCGAATCGGGCGAGCAATTAATAATGAATTAATTAGGTGCTTAAGTTCTTTTGTGAAAAATATTTCTTACAGTTTAAAAGGAGAGATTTGACCACATTACTCGGAGGTATTAATTATATGTGTTTTTTTCTTACGAATGCGCACAATAGTAAGTCAGATGACTCGATTTTTAGTCTGGATTCGTCAATTGATAATTGCGCGCACAGGCCCCGACAAAGTCAAATCTTTTCAACCAGTTGCGTTTTAAAGGCCCATTCCGCTGCACGCTGGGTCAATGACGATCATCAGACGTATTTAAAAGCAAGAGAAGGTTCACCTTTGTTCAGAAGTTGTCTCGGGAAGAACATAAAGAAATCGCAGAATAACTTGAACACCTAGAAGGAGAAAAAGACATACCGTAAAACCGCAACACTGTTCGGAAGCGGGAAAGTAACCAACTAGTTTTATACTGAACTTACCCATAACAATCAAACGCTTTTTCTGAGCACTGATTGGTTCATTTATTCATCATTATTTGAGTTTCAACCAGTCAGATCTATTTGATTGATGAGCGGAATTTTGGATTGTTATAGGTAAGTACCGTACACGGCAAAACCTTTTTCAAAGTAGAAAATTCAATAAAATCTGACAATATCGGACGCTGAACCCCGTTTTAAGCACGTCGACAGGAAAATTTTCTTCTTTGAGAGAAAAGTAAGAAACCGACTCCACTTTGATACTTTTGTCTATTTAAACACCGAGGACCACGAGGGCGGTAGGGGGCGGCAGGGGAACAGTGGGGATTACCTCTGTTTTGATCTCAGTGCTTCCGTACTGCAAAAGTTCATCCAGTTGGCGAACGTAAATCTTCTGGTGTTTTCGAAGTTGTTTCAACTCAACCTGGAAGAAAAATTTAGAAAATAATTCTTCAGTAAAAGGTAGTGAAAAAAGTTGTGGGCGAGCTGGTCGCAATGTTCTGCAAGTGTTAAGTGAAGGTAGGACTCGTTTTGTAAAATCTAGCTGGGTTCTAGCTTGTACACTCATAGTTTCTACCCCCCCCCTACATTTAGAGGGGGGTCTTGGGTTTTGATGGACCAAAAGCAAGAGGGGTGTTAAAAGTTTGACTTTCCTAAGGGGGGGTTGCCAGTTGGGGGGGGGGGTGTTCTTACCTAAGGGGGGTCTTCTTAGATAAGGGGGATCTTCCTTGAATTTTGACTCTTGTACAATCGTTTCATTTATACTGATTTTCTAAGGGGGGGGGGGTGTGAAATTTTAAATTAATTTCCTAAGGGGGATTAGCACTTAAGGGGGGTCCTCTTACCTAAGGGGGTCTTGACCCCTCTAGAAACTAAGACTATACGGTCGCTTTACTAGTGACTAGTGGCAGCACTATAATTATGCAATAAGAAACTCATCATTTCGATAATTAATACACCCCCTTCTCAGAGACCCATTGGGACCCCTTCCCCTCTGGGAAAATTGTCCAAAATATCATCCCCGGTGGTAAATTATCCCCCAATTTTTGTCCCCATTGAAAATAATCAAATAAAGCAATTCTCACTGCCAAATGTTATGCTATATTTTTCCTATCCCCCTTGTATTTCTTACTTCAACAAAAGAATTGAAATCCCCAGTCATAAACATATGGGAATATCAATCCCCATCGAATTTCAGTCCGTTATATTTATCCCCACCAGCTGAATAAATTCTACCGGGTCTGTGAGAAGGGGTGTATTAGTATTGCTGGAACCCTAGCCCTGACGAAAAGGAGAATACTGATCTCAAAATCAATTCACCTTCTCCGGCTCTTCGGAATCGAAAGCACAAAGTTTTTGAAGAAAGGTGTGGAACATCACATGTAACGCCAACTTGAGGATCTGAAAACAAAACAGAAATAAGATCCAGCCGATATGAAATATAACTGTTTCCTAAACAAAAAGAAAATTCAGACAAAATTTCTGCATTTATACCCTCTAGTTTCTGAAACTAATGTACACACTTTTTTATAAGAATGGTGTTTTTTCATTTCATCATGGATATTCATAACTCTATAGCAAAAATTATCCTAAAGATTGCCTACTCATCAAGGGTCCTTTACAAGTAGAATTTTGAACGTCTGAGTAGTGAAAGTTTGATATTTCCATCAAATTCAGCTCGTTGAGACGGCGAAAAAATTGGGTAGTTTGTTAAGTTTTGACCATGCTGATTTTTATGTCGTGTCGTGACGTTGTTCTATTTTATTTTGTAGGCAGATGATCAAGAGAATAAACTTCTTGAACAAATCAAGCAAGATTGCATCGAAGCTGTAGTGGATGACATCGAAGCTGTTTTCTGTCATGAGTTTACCTTGCTTTACAAAGAAGGGTCGATAAACTTCTTGAACAAATCAAGCAAGATGGCATCGAAGCTGTTTTCTGTCATGAGTTTGCCTTGCATTACAAAGAAGGGTCGATAAACTTCTTGAACAAATCAAGCAAGATTGCATCGAAGCTGTTTTCTGTCATGAATTTGCCTTGCATTACAAAGAAGGGTTGATAAACTTCTTGAACAAATCAAGCAAGATGGCATCGAAGCCGTAGTGAATGACATCGAAGCTGTTTTATTTTCCTTGATTTTCTTTTTTAGTACAGACATTGAATAAATCGTTTTCTAGACCTTGTTAACTCAATCAACTCTGCCTGATCTACACGTTCATTAACATCAGCTTATGTTCATGTTTAACTGACCATAGGTAGATCATCGGCTACGGTGTGCAAGGTTGTGGGTTCGTTCCCCAGCCGGGTCATACAAAGGATTCCCAAGATGGTGCTTGTTGCCTCTCTGCTTGATGCTCAGCAATTAAGAGACGGATCAAGGGTAAGTGGAGAAATCCAGGGAAAGGAGTGGCGCCCTCCCCTACCTTTGGGTAGACAGCTATAAGAAAAGGGAGCCTTCGGGTCGCCGCCGACTGCGGTCGCAAACTTACTTACTTTGTTCATGTAAAAATCGCCTTTCCGTTTCATTTGTAAGTGGCGTTTTTTTTCCAGACGTCCAATAAGTTTGCATATAAAAATATTTTTCTATAAAGAATTTTTTCTATAGAACTATCCTATTCCTTTGAGAACGAGCCGAAAGATGTCGGGAAGAATCAAATAATAATAAAAATTATATTATAGCTGCATTATATTATAGCTGCATAATGTTTCACCGTTCAACTTAAATAGATTGTTCACTGTCATTTTTGATAGCTAGGTAAGTATATCTCAACTAGCCGGTACCCGGCGTCGCACGCCGGTTAAGCTGTAGCTGAACGCACTAAAAGTCCTATGGATGAAGTCCATATTTTTAAGCTAGCTTAAAAAAACGATCCCTCGATCCCTCCCCTGGAGATCTTTTTCTCACTTCACTCGCATTAAATACGCCGTGCAGTTTTCGACAATTTGAGAAAATGTCATGGTAAAGAGGAGTGAAATGTAAAAATGACAATTCTTCAGGAAAAAGCGGGAAAGTCACAAAGAATAGTGCAACTTTGTTTTTATCAGATTTAAAAAGATAAATACTTTTTAACAGTAACGACGACTTGAAATTTCTTCTCTTGCTTTTTATCGCCCTTTGAATGCTGTTATTGTTCGAAAAACCTTTTAATTTTTATGTTTTGATTTACATTTGAGATGTTCTTTTCTATAAAAGAAACTTGTTTTGTTTTGAAAAGAATTCGAATGTCATTAATAAATACGATCGTTAAATACATTCGAAAACATTTCAAGCAAAAGAAAATAGAACAAGTGATACTTTTATGGACCTACCTGGTTATGCATTTAACACATATATAATTGATATCTACATAAGCGTGACCATGAAACAATCATTCAGAACACAAATAGTGACGATCTATTAAAATTAGTTGTTTGTTTCTTATAAAAAAACGTTTAGAAACCAAAATTTCATGCTCTTGAAATATTCTTTCATATTCAAGACTTCGAGAGCAAAAAAACATATCTCATCAAAAAATTCAGTAATTTCAAGAACGTTGATGTATGCTTATTAATATTGATTCTTATAAATAAAGATGCGTTTTTTGAGCTGAAAAATTATTTTTTTACAAAAATCTGCTTGAGCCATCTTTTACCTACTTTCATGCAAAAAGTCAGAAAAAATAATGATCCAATATTTCACAAAGTCCAAAAAACCCTTTTTTTAGCCGTTTTTTAGCTGAAATTTACCCCTAAATTTATTTTTTCGAAAATCGGGCTCCGTCACATTCGAGGGTTTATAGTTATGCACCTTTGCTCAAAAAATCATAAAGAATGAAAGAGCCAATCTCGAGAAGAGCTAATACCTAAGTAATTGATAATGTGCTTATAAAAGATAAACATGCGTTTTTTGAGCCAACAAAATTTTTTTGCAAAAATCTGCTTAAGCCATCTTTTACCCACGATGGTACCCTACTTCCATGCAAAAAATCAGAAAAAATTAACGACCTAATTTTTCACAAAGTCCAAAAAACCCGTTTTTTAGCCGTTTTTTGGCCCAAATTTGCCCAAAAAATTTTTTTTGGAAATCGGGCTCCGTCACATTCCAGGGTTTATAGTTATGCATCTTTGTGCAAAAAATCAGAAAAAACTAATGAGCCAATCATGAGGAAAGGTAATAACATACGAACGAACGAACGAACGAACGAACGGACAAAGGTTAATTTATAGGACCTCCACCGGGTAGGTCCAAAAACAGGATCGGGCAAAGCTGGGCAGAAATTAAAATTACTAAATGTAGTAAATTTCAAAACAAAGGCTGAATAAAGTCTAATGTGGCCCGTCTTTTGCAAATGGCGCGAATCCAATAGAACAAATATGTGGAGCAAGAGACTAAAAGCCATAATTTTAAAACACAAACAAAGCGAAAACGAAAGTGGTGACACACAGACACACAAAGCACCGCTATTAATATATAGATATCGATGAAGTCCACATTCTCAAAGCAAATGTCAGTATTGGCTAAATAACCAAAGATCTTTCGGAAATTTTGAAATAAAACTCAAAAACACTTAAGGATTATCCCATAATCTTTTGAAATTCTCTATTATAGGTTCAAACCAACCCAACTAAAAAAAAACGCCCAACGCCTCATTCGTACACCCTCCATCCGCCGCCACTCACCTCGTCCTCTACATTTCCTTTAACGCCCTCTTCGATGATGGGATTGACGTCATCATACACATTCCAATCTGTCAAATCGTGATTTTTGCTGAACGCTAACACACGCTTCAATCCGGTCAAAATGTTGTAATAACCTTGTGTTTCTTTCTCTTTGCCATCCTGAAAAAAAGAAAAAGAAATTTTGCTTCATCAGAAAAACGCAAACAATTTTTATTCTTGCAAAAAAATTTCGAGAATCCAAATCTTAAGAAGTAAGCTCTTCGACCCCCCCCCTTAGCTGCCTGGCCTCTTAACTTAATCTTTTTGAGTTGGGTTGATTGTAAAAAAGGCATAGTTTTCGGCAGCTTTGATCTTTGGTGGGAGTGCTTTTAGAGAAGATAGGGGCTAAATTGGAATCTATATTATAATATGTTTAAATCCGGACTCTCCGATTCTTGCAAGAAGCATTTCTGCCGTGATCTGACAAAAGGAAGTAACTGCATTTTTCCTATTTTGAGATAATTGCATAAACGAGTTGACCTTATTCAAGATCAATGGTATCGTTTTAAGATCAAAACTTTTGCTGATTGTGAAAGACCAAACCCTAGAATAGTATAATATCTAAAAGGAAGGAGTTAAAAGAAGTTTAACATCTTGATTTTGGAAAAATCCACACAAGTTTTACTCTACTCAAGCTCTTTCAAGCTAAAAATTTTAGAGTTACTTCTTTTTGTCAGAAAATAAACTGCAAAATATTGCAAGCAACTATAATTTTTCAGGCTATAAAAAGAAGTAAGTGACTTACTTCCTTTTGTCAGAAAATAAAATGAAACTTTAGTCCAAAAAAATTGATAAAAAGAAGTCTTTTACTAGAAATCAACTACTGGAAAACACAAGCTGGACTGTCAGGAGTTGATTTTTGCAAAAATATGAATTTTCAAAAATTGATGGTTACTTCCTTTTGTCAGAACACGGCAGATTTTCTCTAGCGTTTTTTATTTAAGCATTTTCCGCGCCTTTTCTGTGTTGATCTTTAAGTGAAAATAAAAGCCGTGAAAATAAAATGTTTTCCTTTCTTTTTCTAATCTTCTTTGTTGAACATTTCTAAGAGCGTTTTGAAATTGAAAACACTCATTATCTGTTTCCTTTCCATTTTGGAATATCTAATTTTCAAATTTTCAAAGCTAGTCTTTCAAAGTCACCCTCGAATGTCTACGCCCGACGTAACCAAGCATAAGAAAGGCTTTTACACGATACTCTTGATGGTGGTAGATTTTAACAATTCAAGATCTTTCAAAATAACTATTCTTTATCTTTCTTAAGACATAGAGCGATTTTTCTTGAAAAATCAACTTGAAAAAAATTACTTTAGTTAGTTTTCTTAGAACATTTTCTTTATAGAACAGTGTCTAATGTAATTTTCCTTGGAAAATACAAAAAACTGAATTTGCTTTAGGTTGTTTTCCTTGCCAAATGCAAGAAATTATTTTAGGTAATTTTCCTTGGAAAATACAAAAAATTTGTTTTATTTGCCATTCAATATAAAAGCAAATATTTTATCTAATTTTCCTTTTAAAATACAGCAAATTGTTTGCGGTAATTCTCATAAAAGTAAAAAATAAATTTAATTTTTCAAAAGTAGCAGCGAGGTTAATTATCATGGTAAAGAGTCGTCTAGGCAGGTCTAGGACAATCCCGGGACGGCTAGTCAGGTATAAAAGGCTTTCTCCATTTCTTTCTTGTCCAAAAGTTAAGTTTAAAAGTGTCAAGCTTTTAGAAATGTAATAAAATGATCACAATTAGCACATCAAATGAAAAGAGAACTTACACTGGGCACTCCGTGTACCAGACTCTTCTTGAACTTCGTGAAAATTGTGTCTATCAGTCTGTTGACCGAAATATCCTATAAGGGAAGCAAAAGAAAAACAATGAAGTTGTAATATAATAACCATGCTAAAATAAATTCCAAACGAATCGTAGGAGATCATCTAAGTTTTATTGGTTTAACTTTCATAGTTTGCAGAGGGGTATGAACCCCATTAGGTTTATTTCATCCCCCCTATATACCCACCCCCTTTCTGTAATGAAACCTTTCCCCCTTTTTCAAGACAGACTGTGAATATTTGTATATGATTGAGTTGATCAACCCCCCTTTCTTATTTGATCCCCCTACATTTCCATCTCCCCCAGTTTTTTGACAAATCTTGGTACCCCCCCTACAAAGGCCCGCAAAGAATTTGGCACCCCCCCCCCTATTAAAAAAGGAAGGGGGTGCAATCTATGAACTTTCCTTCCTTGATAAAATGTAACTCCATTTCGATGCGACAGAGTGAGACCTCCAGTGAAATTCACGTTAATTCAAAATATTGTCATGAACTCAGCGTAGAAATTTTCTTTGAATTTTTCTCCCAAAACGTTGGCCTTCTCCTTGATGTTTTTAGTCACTCATAATGTAACTAAATAATTATTAGAAGGGTAGAGACTTACGACGACTTGATGGATGACCAGTTCATTCTGCAGTAGAAAGTGATACGTCGAAGATATCGTTTCTAAAAGCTGGATAAGGAAAGGTTGGAAATAAAATTCGCTTATGTTTTTATTTTACTGGAAAAATAATAAAGAAAAGGTTTGTTGTTTTGGACTTTTGAGGTGTAGCAAACTTACTTCAGTGTCGGCACTCTTCGTTACAATGTCTTCCATGTGTTCGAGCAGAGTGTCCAAATTCTGAAAAAGAAAGTAGTTGATTGTTGTTGTTTTGATTGTACGTTGTACGTTTTTCAAGTGAAAAAAGATAATCTAAATAAAAAGTCTTATCTTTTGTATTATCTTTTTTCTTACTATCTATGTTTTACTATCAGCAAGAGTAAAACAAGCTTATTGACAAGGGCTTTGATCTGGTTTGAAAAAAAAAACCTAGGTCATAACGAAAGTTGATAGTCAACAATCTCGAACGTTACTGCAGTAAAATGCTAGTTTATTTCAATCAAGGCATATGAAAGATTTCCCGCCAAGAATGCTCAATTCACACCCTAGAGAAATTGTAAAGAGTCGACTGACGTCATCTATATACCTTTGTCAGCCTTTTTTCTGGGTACAACTCCAAGTCGAAATATTGAGGTAGTGTCAACAATGCATTCGTCTTTGAAACATCCGCTTTATACTAAAAAAATTGTTATTTCTTTAGGATTGACAGAAGAGAACAGAGAGATTGAATGGCTCAATAGGTTACAAGAATACAAGACGGCTCCTGGTAAGGCTTGATTGGTGGGGAAGTTTTACACCCGGTTAGTTCTTCCTCGCGTATTTATGAGATACATAGGGAGGTCATGGGTGGGTTATGGGAGATCATTGCTTTATTTTATCTAGTTGTTACCTTTTCAACGAGTTTGGGCAGGTACTCCATAAAATGAACGCTTAGATTAGCTCGATCATCCTCCATTGTTCGTTTTTCTTTGATACTCAACTAAAAACAGAAGACAAGAAGAATTTGAAATATGCTGAACAGAGTTTAACATAATTTTGAACAAATTATAACAAATTGAAGAATAAATAGTATAAATGGAAAAATTAATATCTTGTGAAGTGAAGGGCATTCAATTTATTTCCTTCCGCCTTCCGTGCAATTGAAGGAGCTTAACCTTTTTATTGAGGCTTCTACCAGGAGGGCTGACAGCTGTAGCAGCTTGTTTGCACGCACAACACATCAAATCAATCAACGCACTTTCTTCTTCGTCGTCTAAGTCTGGAAAAATAAATAAAAAATTTGTTGCTTGATTAATTGACGAAAAGACGCTAATTAAGAATAAACGGAGCAATGCACTTTTCTTCAAATAAATCTTAATTTTCTCTCTAGGAGTATTCATTTTATAATCATGAGAAATTCGTATTATTCAAAGATTCGTTCATGCATGTTTGGCTCTGCACTTTAGATTTTGAAAATTTTTAAAAGAGTGAAGGAGCTATAGTTATACACATATAAAAGCTGTTGGCAATAACATTCCTATTGCTTTTTTTCTCAAGATTTTGAGCCAATGTCACTTACCGATCATGGAGTTTTGGTGCAGTAAGAGGTTCGTCAAAGTTTTCCAGTTCTTGAGTAGGTCAGTATGTTCCCAGAGACTGTCCACGATGTATGTGCAATGTTGGTGGATCTAACAGAAGAAGAATGATATCATATGAGCAGTAATCAAGCTTCATGCTTTAAAAATTTCAAAACAATTATCGAAAAAACCTAGAGGCATACTTTCCTGCGGGGTTGATACCCCACCCTCGAAAACAGCCCCCACTCTTTTCCATCCTGTTCCATCAATCCTGTCATAAGCCAAGAAATCCCTGTAAACCCACCCTTTTCGACTTTTTTGGAAAACCGTTCAAACCAACCATCTAGCTAGGGTGGGTTGGAAAGTATGGGCAGAATAAGGGTTAGCTTCATTCTTTAAAAATTTTAAAAAGTTTATGATTGGCTGCAAAGTGAATGAGATCTCTTTGCTGTTCCCAATGTTATGTTAAAGCCAGTAATTTTCAACATGATAAAGAGAGTATGCTTAAATGATTACTATCAACTATGTGCATTCATGAAAGGTTTATACCTCAGTTTTGATAAAGAACTCAAGAATGGCTTTGATGTTCATCTGTTCCAGATAAGCATCTTTCGATCCTATAAATAAAGAATAGTTAGCAATTATATACAAAACAACAAAGCAAAACAAAGGAAAAATCGAATTTTCAATTGAGTTTCATGACGTTACTCTTTTTAAGAGCGAAATGTAAAAACATTCGACAGTGCGTTTTGCCTAGAGGTGGACGATAATTCAATATATCCAAAACTTATTCAATCATATTGGGAATTGAATATCTATTGATTGAATAACAGAGAATTTTCTTACTTATTCCAATTATTCAAAAACCTGTTTACTCTCGGGTACCTAATAGCCGGGGGATTGGAATAAGCGGGGGGGGGGGGGTTGGAAAAATCTCAAAACCTAATAAGCGGGGGGGGGGGGGGGGGGGGTTTGGAATAAAAATGTCCTGGGTGGAAAATTTTTGAAAAGGAGGCTGATGCAGCAGAATTAGGACAAAAGAAGGAACTTTCAAAAACATTTTCCCAAAAATTAATTAGCGGGGGGGGGACGGCTATTAGGTACCCGAGAGTAGATAAGGGTTAACTTTAACAAAAATTTGGACCTTTAATTTTTTTGGGTGAGGCAGCAAGAGAGAGTCGTATAATACGAAGGGCGAGAAATTCTCCAGCAGCATGAGCGATTCCTCGTTGGTCACAAAAAACAAGTTGTTCTACTTGACTGCAATCCTCTTCTTCCAAAACGTTGTACCTTGGCAAGAGAGAAAAAACACTTGGTAATTCATACAATTAAAAACCCATAAGGTGAGTCTCAACTTTCGCGCGAAATGAGCGAAAACTTTTTGACGTTTTTTTTCAATTCCATTGGTCGAAATTGACGTAACGGATGAAAACTTTTCTTTTTGTCTGAGCGAAACCTTTTTAATGATGTAATCTTTTCTTCAGGCAAAAAAGGTTGAGAAAAAAACTGTCACCCATTTCGCGCGAAAGTTGAGACCGACCTTTAGTATTCATTGGCGTGTAATCTTTATTTGTGGAACAATGAAATATGAGAAAGGATATTTTACTTCCACTTTGATTCAGTCAATATATTCTTCCAATTGTAAAAGAATCAAAACTTTTCAGAACAGCTTTTGATTCTACCTTCCTAAAGTGACTTTCAAGTATTTGATTTTTGACTTTTAACAAAACTTGGTTGATGCATGATTGAAAGAAAAAAAAATTGAACCAACTTGTAAAGTAGTGTTGTTAATTTGATTGCTTTGACTGCAACCTCAGTGTCTGTGTCCAAAGTCATGTGCACCAAACGACTCTGTGGTGAGAATAAAAGGAGCAATACACACGTATTCTAGAGGCAAAACGTAATAAGTAACTACACACGGAGGCTCCTCTTTCTATAGCTATCTACCCAAGGTAGGGGATGGCACACTCTTTCTCCCTGGATTTCTCCACTTACCTTTGATCCTTCTCTTAATTGCTGAGCATCAAGCAGAGAGGCATCAAGTATCATTTTGGGAATCTTTGTTATGACCCGGCTGGGGGTTGAACCCACAACCCTGCGAACTGTAGCCAGATGCTCTACCACTGCACTACGGTCGCTTATGAAAACGTAATGACATGAGGAATTACAGTATAAAGATATTTGGGTTGAGAAGACGTTGTGCCCCGTTGCTGCATCTCGCTCTTTTTTAGGGTAGAATGCAAATAAAAGGGATGCAAAGTATGTTGTACCTGAAATCTGTTGGTGAATAATTCCAGTTTGTTCAAAAAATCTTCGTTTTTGTAAATTTCTTCTAAAGCATTCAGAACTTGCAATCGAACTTCTCCAACCTGGAAAAATAAAAAGACAAGAAATTTGAAAGGTGGCTGCAGATCAAAAGGTTCTTTTGTTAAAGTTTTAGCTTTTTTTTTTGTGAATCAAAATAATGGATACATAGTTTTACCTTATCATACAATGTCCATCCAAAATATTTCAAATAATTTTCATCAAGGAAGTATTGACTGTATTTATTCATCCATTGCCCCATTTCAGCAATACAAATTTTCCTTATCTCTGGTCGAATATCCCTAACGGAAAAAGAAAATACAAAACAGTGAAATGGTGTTAATTTCAACTTCTGTTGCTGGGATTCTCACTAATGGTAAACATTAAATAAAGGTGTTTTTTGATAAGCCTTTTTCTGTTCAATGAAAAATAATAATAATAATAATACCTTCCTATACAATATCTAGAGTTATATTTAAAAACATCCAGAACCCTACTCTAGTTAAGAATTCTAGGTGTACTTGATTTACATACTGCCCCTAGAACATTATCCTAGTTAAAAATTTTAGGTGTTACATACCTATATCTGTGCATGAAGATACTGGAAAATAAGCGATACATCATATCTTCGAGGTCTTTTTTGTTATGGTTTAACTGATAGCAAGAAAAGTGAATTATTTTTAGGTTAACAAGACAAAAGCCAATTAATAGCTATAAGAATTTAAGGGAGATATAGTGAGATAAAAAATAAACAGGTTCATCATTGAACAAGCACGTTAGTATTAACCATATAGTCAATAAAGTTATAAGGAAATCCATCCCAAAGAACAAGAATCTTCAACGTGAATGTGAACTTAAGGAGATAAATGCAACCGTTCCAGAGATTGAGAATACCACCATGAAAGATGAAATTTTAGAACAAAGGAACAGTCTCTCTGGTCAACTTTGACCATCACTGCAAGATGATGCATACCTCCTCTCTTCTTCTTTTCAACTTTTCTATTTTCTCCCGTGATTTTTTGTTGCCAGTTTTTGAACTTTCTGCATCCAGTTGTCTCTGTTAGATAACAAAAAAGAACGGTCAAACTCAACAGTTGATTCTGTTTCTGAACGCTTCGAATTCAATGAATCTAAATGAATAGGATCAATGAGAATTACAAAATTTGCTTACTTGCGTATGATCCATTTCAACGCCAACTTTCAAAGCAACATCAATCAAACATGAAACTATCTTCATCCCTAAAAAAATTGAAAATAAACAAACATTCATTTATTTTGAAGGCTCCTAGGTATGTTACAAAATATAGTAAATGTTTTAAAGAGTTAATTAGTCTAAAGTGAATAGACCAACCTGCCAAAGTACTGGTGTGACGAAACGCACGAACTTGTGAATCAGACAAACAAGTTATCCAGCAAATCAAGATATCCATCATATCATCATCGTAAATAATACTGTGTTGCGATAAGTTGATCAAATGAGAAATGAAGGAAACAAAGTTGGCCTAAAACAAAAAATAAAATCAATTCAAAGAAAATCATTTTTATCATATGTCTTCGGAAACGAAGTTAATCATCACGAAATTACAATGACGGTCAAATGAAATTTTTTTGCACTACAATTATAAAATATTAATGGACATAACAGGAAAGTTGTTGGTTCTTCACCTTGAATTTTTTGAATTCGGGCCTTGAAATAATGATAGGGTATTCTTCTGCTTGTTCACCGAAGTTTTCAGTTAAATGACGGATTGTGCGGACTGTATCCTCTGCTTCCAACATATTTTTTGTAACCTCAGCTGATGAAATAAATTTGGAGCGAGATGGAGTTTTTACAAGCTCTTCTTTGATTTGGTTGGTCGTCAACCAGTAATAAAACAATTTTGTTACTTTTTCTAAAGAACATGTCACTTTTATTACTTAAAATGACCAATTATTAAAGTATTTTATAAAAACTCCATCTCATCTGATAAATTTTGTAAACATTAAGAAGTGAAATCAAAAGTGATTAATAGCTGCTAATAAATAGGAATAGACGAGGTTGGGTTGAGTCATTTCCAAATAAAAATCTTTAAATGATAAATACAAATTATTATACACGCATACACAAAAACTTGGGAGGCTGCTTTCAGTGTAACATAGATTTTTTTTGACTTTCTTTTTATTAACTTTTTAACAGCTTTTAATTAATTTTTAATTTTAGACTTATAAATTTGTGATTTTTTTATTTCGAATTTTACTATCTATAGCACTGATGATCGCATAAGGCGGAAAAACATTTGCTTCAATTTTTAAACAAAATGTTCTCTTTTTCTCTAAATCATTATGGTTCTCCCATTGAAATCATTGAAATTTTTGAAAAGTAAACATAAAAATTCTTATTTTTTCTCCAAGCCACTAAATCATAATTCAAACAAATAAACATTAAAAAAAACATACCATTACACCCAGAACAATGCACAAAAAATTGAATGAGTTCAGTCATCGCAGAAATTTTGTCACTTTGATAGTTCTCTATCCAATCATTTATAACACTCTAAAAAAGTAGATTTAAAAACATAATTCTAAAAAGCTTATTGACAAAGGATCTGCAGAATGACAAAACAATTTCTGTTGATAAAATTCTCCATTTGCATCTAACTGGCTTCTCTTTACAGAGGATGTCTAGGTCCTGTATTGTGCAGTGTAGGAGCGAACCATCTTGTAACAACTGCCTACGCTAGTGTTTATAATACTATATGATGACAGCTTGCAAAACAATGACACATAAATTTTGAACCGAGATGAGTTAATCCAGTGTGAACCAGTAGGGAACACCTGGAATACCTAGCTTTTTCGAGTTGCTGTCTGCCCAATAGACCTTATCGGAGTTTTTGATTTTTCTAAAAAAGTGATGCATTGTGGGATTGTTTCGAGTGTATTACAATAGAAATCTCTTAGGAATTCCTCGAGGGAATTCTATTGTAATACACCCGAAACAATCCCACAATGCATGGCTTTTTTTAGAAAAATCAAAAACTCCGATAAGGTCTATTTCCCTCACATGGCATGGGTTGGCCCAGGTGAAGGTACATTTGCACACTCAACACCAAGTGGGGATCACACCATGACCTCCTTGACAACAATCAGAGCTATACCCACTACATTACTACACCCTACACCTGAAGAAGATTTTTGATTTGCAAATGAAATCAAATTGAATTTTGTTGTTGTTGTTATCTTACCATCAAAGCACTTTTTCCATCCTTCACAATATCAAATAAAGAAGAATTAATTGTTGAGTTTTTCCCACTTTTCTTTGCTTTTGTTGCTGATTTGGTTTTTTTCTGGAAAAAGATACAAAAAGGTATAATAGTACATCTATACAGTATACAAGCTCACATGCCCGAGGTGGGCCTCTACAAATTCTAGCAGGTCATTTTCAAACTGTAAGAGCTGTTTTTTATATTTGTCCTTTTGTTTTTGTAGCAGTACATTGGTAATAAAACAAAAATATTTGACGTAGTAAAAATGCTCACAGTTTTTAACACTAAAAACCTTTTCTTTTTCAAGGTACACAATAAAAAAATAATTACCACAGTAACATCTAGAGTGGTTTTCTTGGGCGCCGGTCTTTTTCTTGTAACAGTGGGAGGCTTTTTAAAATTAGAGAGTGTTTCATCTTCACTACTGACATCTTCTTGTGATTGTTCGGTTGTCAATGTTGTGTCTATGTCACTGAGGAGGAAAGAAATAATTACGATTTAACAGGACAAGCTTTAGTAAGACTTTTCACAACATAGATAATAAAAAACACAGACTTTTTGAATATCTAAAAACCTTTGATAACAACTACTGTAACACTTTGCAGATTGGCGTCTTGAAATTTTACATATAATGATAAAACTGAAATTTGAAACACCAGATTCATAAAACATAAAAACATACCTGTTGCTTGCTAGATTTGGTGGCGAGACAAGAGGTGAAGGTTGGATTGCTGACTTTGTTTTGGATGCACTTGGTAAGATTGGAGAGGCATCAAAATAATCTGGCTTTGTTTTGACTCTTGATGAAATTCTTCGGTTCCCATTATCCTGCTGTAATGAGATAGGGTTAAGTAAGCGATCAAGAAATGGTTTTCCCTTTTGTTTTGTTGAATTTTGGAACAAAATATGGTTAAATTTTATTGAAAGACAACTGAAGCTATGCAAATTTTTCTTGATTGTAATCAAGAAGAATGTAATTTTATTTTATTCATAGAATTATATTTCACAGGTCTATCGACCTCTACGAAATAATTTTAGATTTATAAATTGTCTAATTCTTCATCTGTCGTCCAGTCGTCAGAAGATATGGACAGAAGAGAAGACGTTGTTTTGGTCTTTGTCCTAGGTTTTCGAACTAGGCGAAGGTTTGTTCTAGGGCTTCCTCTTACATGCCAAACGAAATCGTCATTTTTTGAATTCATTTTTTTCGCCTTTTGGCACATATCTTTAATGATTTTTCTTTCGTTGATGGTGAAGTCGTCTGTGATGCTAAAGCCACCAATTTCATTGAATCGTTTCAGCTTATGCAGATTTTGCATTATCCGTTCTTTTTCCTCTATACTTTTTAAGATCAACTTGATTGGACGCCAATGTAGCCCTTTTCGGTTTTGTCCAATGCGATGATGGTGGGACGGTTTGATATCTTGAACGCCAATGTTACCTAGTATACCTTCAATATCTATTTTGTCTTGTTCCTGTTGTTCCTCTTTGTTGTCTACCTCTAATTCCACCATTCCATGTATAATAATATTTCGTTTTCTTGATTCGATGTCTCTTTCTTCATTCTTGTTTTCTTGTTGGTAAATGATGATGAAAACATTGTAGGTATTAATTTTAAAAATAAATGATTTGAGAGGCCATAATGGTTTTCCTTTTAAAATTTGAGCATAATGCTTCATAACAAAGCCAAAAATAAAGCAAACCAACCTTTTTTTTTATTTCCGTGCTTTTATTTGCAGGACTTTGAACTTGCGATGACAAGCTGTCTGGGTAGGAGCTTGTTGGACTTTTGATGGTTTCATCCACACTCATGTCTATTTCCGATGGGTCATCTATTGACGAATCTGCCATTTTCTTTATTTCCTTTTTACTATTAACTTTTGAAAAAAAAGAAAAGGAGTGAAAATAATTGGAAAGATATTTTGTTAGTGTAAGTTTGTTTCTATTCTATCTTTGAATATTTATTTTCAAAATTTGAAAACAAAAGGGAAAGGTAAAAGAAAATTTCTTTTTTTTTATGAAATTTTATGTATAAAAAATATTCAATGCAGCAAAAAAACTAAAATGTAAAACTATAGGTTTATTCAAGAAAAATCTTCCGACATTATCACTGTAGCTCCTTTGCCAGGTTTGGTTAAAATGATTCTTTCAATTGCATTATGGGAAGGCGTTATTTCATCTAAATTGCAACTTTTACCATCAATTTTCTTTAATTCTTCAGTCAAAAGATTTATACAACCCTCTTCCATTGGGAAATATTTGAATAATGTAGCAAGGAGCTCATGTAAACTTTCTTTCAACGTAAAAAGGAAAGCGTTTGCTCCAGCATCAAAGGTATATGCAGCTTTTATTCCATTCTTATTGTAATCTGTGATAAGTTTGATGATCTTGTGTGAAGTTGCGTTAAGATAGGGAGGAGTAATAGGAGGGTATGTGTCTTGACATATTGCGTGCAATTGATTACTATCTTTCATTGTAAGTGCTGCAAAATTCTCAAAGTTTTTGTCTTTGATAGCTTGCTCCATTGCAGCCAGTCTTGGTTCAACAATGTTTTGAACTCTCAATTTCAAAAGTTCACTTGTTTCTACGCTATTTCTCATTCCTTGGGTGCTTGGCACTGACTTTTGTTTATTGCTTACCACTAAGATAACACATTTCAAGTCTTCCCAATGATTTTCTGTAGCAATTTGGTGGGCCACACTGTCCGTTCCTTTCAAGCAGTTTCCTTTCATCCATTTCACAAAACCGCCATCAATGCTTCTGGAAGCACTACCTGAACCAAGTCTTGCAAGGTAAGAGAGTTTGATTCTCAAATCAAATAACTTTCCCAAACATTTGGCAAGACATGCATAACCTGAAGCTGAGGAGGCAAGTCCTGCAGCTGTTGGAAAATTGTTGACAGAACTGATTTTGATTGGTAGTTTTGAGATATCTTTTTCAAAGGATTTATTGTTATTTTGTTCAAAAAAGATTTTACGAACTTCTTTTAAAACACGTATTATTCTTTTGTTGAGTGTGATATCCTCTTGTTTCCCATTCAACCAAAGCTCATCTGATCCCAAGCTATCATCAAAAGAAACTTGAGTTTCTGTGCATAAATCTTCAGTAGCAAGAGTTATACTGAGAGAAGAGTTCAATGGGATGTTTAAACTTTCATCAGATTTGCCCCAATATTTGATGACTGCAATGTTGATAGGGGCTATACATGTTACTGACTTCTTCATGTTGTCAGTTTTCTCTAGCCCTAAAAGGAAATATCTTTTCAATAGACGATACTGGCTTATCGTGAAAACTTGGATTTGACCTCCAAGAATTCCCTACAATGCTTTGTGCGGGAAAAAATTCACCTTGAACTTTCTTCCGCGCAAAGCATTGTGGGCAATTCTCGGAGGTCAAACCTGAGTTTTCACGTTAAGCCGATATCGTCTATTGTACAACAATATAGCAAAATTTCCATCACAATTTTCCAGTGATTTAAAAGCAATGTTTTACCAAAGAACAAGCTACATGCTGAATAGACCCACCTGAAGATCCAGAAAGGGGGTACTCAAGGTAAATGACCAACTGTATGTGCGGGGAAGATGGTTATATAGGGGATAAAATAAACCTAAGTTCATACCCCTCTGCAAACTATGCACTAGAGTCCTGCCAAAATGTGTATCAAAAGATTAATGTTGTGAATACACTTGATCATTTACCTGACTCACAAGCAAAAAAATGCCCCGCAAAATTTCTAAAAAGATTTGTGAAAAAGTAAACTGGCTCTTTCTGATGAAATTAACATTTTCAAAAACTATAAAAATACCTAAATTTGAGCCATAGATGAAAAAATTTGACCTTAGCCAACCTTAAATACTAATTTGAAGAACATACATACATAAGAACATAAAATACCCAAGAAAAAAACCTACGGGGAAAAGACACCCCCTAGATCCGCACACTGCCAGATAGGCTGTTTCCCAGAAATTCTACTGGACCTTAAATACTGACTCATTTACATGTGCATAATTATTTTTACTTTTCCATGTAATAAAGGCCTAACAAATCGAAGCGCAATTAGCTTGCTGTTGCATGTTTTAGTTTGTATTTATTTTTGTTTTATCTTAGTGGGGTCGTTTAGCATAATTTACGGGAAAAAAATAAGATCTAGCTGAAACTTTCTCCAGACCTTCTCTATAGGATGGTTATGCCTCAGGAAAAAATCCCCTAAAATCCCACTGGTGGAACATCCCTTTTTTGGGACATTTCTTTTTTCCCCAGGCAAAACCCTAAGGGCGAAATTTTTTGAGAATTTCAAACTCATTTTCAGACATTTCAGACATCAAGTATACCATTCGAAAGCTCTCAAAAAACTATATGTAAGACTTTTAAACGGGTATAGCTGATTTCAATACCTAACTCAAGATAATTCACGCAGAAGATGCTATTTTATGGTCAATTTTAGACCAAAATGTGGCAAAAAGTGGAACTTAAGCATGAAATTTTGTCCCTTCCATTATGCAAAATGGTGCATACCAAGTTAAAGGAATGGAAATCAGTTTAAAGAATGATACCAACTGATTTCTAACCCTAAATGCACTACTTTTAATAAGAAGTTATTACTTTAAGCCTCAATGAAATAGTTCAAATGGTAATGGATTCAGTTACCGTAAAATAAGTTAAAAATGTGAGTGTATGACACATTGAGGCTGAACAAGATTTCCAATCTAAAATTTTGAGGGGCACAAAGTTTATTTTCATGCGATAGGTATTGTTGAGTCAGAAAAGAATGCGTTTTGAAGCTTTTTGGGCATGAAAATTTTTTGATGTAATGGAAGGGACAGGCGTACCAAAAATGTGGCCTTTACCCATATATCTCATCAAAATGATTCTTATAGATAAATAGATGCGTTTTTTTGAGCAGAAAAATTATTTTTTTACAAAAATCTGCTTGAGCCATCTTTTACCTACTTTCATGCAAAAAAACAATGATCCAATATTTCACAAATCCAAAAAACCCTTTTTTTAACCGTTTTTTTAGCTGAAATTTACCCAAATTTTTTTTTCTTCAAAAATCGAGCTCTGTCACATTCGAGGGTTTATAGTTATGCATCTTTGTGCAAAAAATCATAAAGAATGAAAGAGCCAATCTCGAAAAGAGCTAATACCTAAGTAATTGATAGTGTGCTTATAAAAAAACGTCGAATTTGGACAGTTTTTCAGTAAAAACGCGCCAAGCAACCAAAATTTCATGTCTAAACACACATGTTCTTTAAAATTAAGCCCTCATGAGCAAAAAAAAATATCCATCTCATAACAAAAAAAATCACTATATATGACTAAGAACATTGATGTATGCTTATTAATAGTGATTCTTATAGATAAACATGCGTTTTTTGAGCCAACAAAATTTTTTGCAAAAATCTTCTTGAGCCATCTTTTACCTATGATACTTACTTTCCAACGCCTGCATCAAATTTCCGCTTTCATTTGAAAACTAAAGATAAGAAAAAAGTCAACCCTTAGAATCAACGATTGCAACAATTAAAGTTATAAGACAGTGCAGCTGGAACTTTGATATTCCAGGATTAGAAAAAGCCACACCTGTTATCTTTTTTCTTTAAAGAATCAACAAGCCATCAATATCGATAAATTTGATAAATGTGACTCCCCAAGCGATTTGAAGTACACTAAAGTCCGATCGGCTAAAGCGGGTAAAACACCGGTCTCATAGCGGGCTAAGTGAAATTTCAAGCGGCCTAACATTTTAGAAGATCGGCCATTAAACGACGAATGGAATTTTTCCAAGAACGACCTCAAGGCCTCTATTAGAGGCTTTTTCTTGATCGGCGGCCAGTGGCCAGTGGCCTATTAGCAGCCTTCTTTAGGGATCTTCTCAAAAATATAATTGATTTTCGTTTATGAAGTTCGATTAATGATTCGACTATTTTAATCTCCCATATTAGATTATTTAATCCTTGTATTCCATTAATTAATCCTTTTTTGCTTATATCTTAAGGGATCTTCTCAAAAATAAGACCGAATTTCGGTAAAATGGTTTCGATTAAATTCGGCTGTTTAACCGAATCGCTTCGGTAAAAAGTTTAACTAATTCGGTAAAGGTAATTATTGAATTCGGCTTAAGCTTGTGGAATTCGGTTGAAATTTTTTCTGAATTTCGGCTATAAAGAATTTTACACTGTCTAAAATAATAATAAAGAATTCCACTGACTGAGACGGGGATATTAACAAAAGGATCGTTCGTGGTGAGACAGGGTTATCTTGAAAATTGTTCTTAGGCAACTTACTTTTTTATTTTCTGGTTTACAGGCTTTTTGAGGTAAAATTTTGGAGAGGAGGATGGAAAAAAAATAAAAATAAAATTGACCTTTTTACTTTTTTTTATTTTCTTTTTTAGAATCTGAAATCGGAGGAAATAAAAAAATAAAATTTTATGAAATTTCCTATCGATTTTAAATGAAGACAAAAGAAGTACTAAAGTGATTAATAAAGTCTATAGATAAAATATATGACTAAAAATAAACTAAAAATTTGTCTTGAAAAAAAAATCTGATCTGTTCAAAACAGTACAAAGAAAAATCATTATAATAGCAATTTTATAGGAAAAAGAAAGAGACTTTTAAAAAAGAATAGCAGAAATGGTTTATTATTTGTTCTCTACTTTCATTTTAACAATGGTTTTCAGTTAAACAATTTAATTAGCCTTTCATCTTTCATCTTTTTATACCTACTCTCAAATTTCAACAGTAAAATCAGAGAAAGGATTTTAAATAAAAGAGATTATAAAAAAAGAAAGAAATGAAAAAAAAAGGAAATGGGAAGAAAATCCATTGGGGAAATTCCATTAAAATAATGGGGAAGTTCCCTGGCATTGGGGGAAGGATCAAAAGTATCTTCACAGCTGTGTTATATCATTACGATATCTAAACCCTCTCTCTCATTCTCTTCTTTTCTGTTTAAAGAAAAGTCTTCTTTTCTGTTTAAAGTAAAGTTTTTTTATTTCTTTCCTCTTTTTTGCATGTCGGAGGAGAAAAAATAAATAAAGGTTTTTGAAATCTCTATTTTATTTTTATTTCATTTAAGCAAAAATAACATCAGCGGGCCCGTAAACCAATAAATAAAAAAGTTTTTGCCTTATAACTACTTACAGATTCTGAATTTGTTTATCTAGTATTTTTGAATAGCGAAATACTTTGCTCTCTTACATTTATTTTCAAATCATAATATAGAATTGGAAAGCAAGAAAAATGTCTCGAGAGACCAAATATCTTGAGGTTCAGGCAAGCCCAGCATGACCCACGACGAACAAAGCAGAGTGCAGACTTTTACTAAATGTTTGTTTACATTGAGCTTCCTCTGCGTGCTTTCCTTCGTGTTATCACGTGAACTTTTACCAAAAATAGTGATGAAATACCCTCCTCCTGAGTGTGTTCTCTTTCTTTTCACGTGATTTTCACTTTTTCTCTCTCTTGCATTCTAAAAGTTGCATCAAACATTCAAAAGGTCACAGATCAGGAGCTTGTGACAAATCAGGAGCTCATAAGAAAGCAAAGCCTGCGAGATGCCCTTTTGGAAGCTTTCCCTCTCTTCTACTGGGGAAGCAATTCATTTTATTTTATTTTACAACATTTGATGGCTTCTTAGGTTCTTCTTTATTTAGAGTGCCCTCCCTTTTATCTTTTTTTTTTGTTTTGCCTTTTTTGATTTCTGAAAAAATCTTTCTTTGCTCCAAATGTGCTTGAAAATGTAAGTAAATTGAAAAACAAAGGTAAGGGCCGCTAATGTCTGCTATTGACTGCTAAGGGCTGCTGTTAGCGGCTTAAAACTTACTATGTGGCCGCTTCACTGAGCCCGCTTTTAATAAGCAGCCTCACATTGGCCTTCTTCAATATCCGAGCGGCCCAAAAGGTAAAAAGACCGGTCGAGTAGAGGCCAAAGAAGATCGGTCTTTTTACCGATCGGACTTTTATGTACTTCAAATCGCTTGGGGAGTCACAAATTCCACACATTTCCTCATCAGAAATTTTAAAAATTATCTGCCATTATGACTTTCTTGAAGCCGTTCCAATCGGGTTATGTACCTTAATTGCCTTAATTTTCCCGCCTCTAATTTTTGCGCCTTTAATTTTCGCGCAGCTCGTAAAATAGAACATTCGCGCATCCTTTAATTTTCGCGCATCTTGCAATTTCTGGGATAATTTCTGAGTGTTTTTGACGATTTTAACCCTTACCGGACGCATAACTTCACGGTTATATGACAAAAATTCCATTTTTGACTGGCTTCACTAAAATTGCAATAGAAAGTGATTGATAAAAGATATCACGATAAGTAATACCTCATTTTTTTCACATGTAATAGGGGTTTTTATTCTTGTTGTAAACAAGATATCGAAAAGCGTTAAGTTACTGGAAATTTATCTCGAAATCATTATTCAAAACCATGTTATTCTATTTTGGCGCGAAAACTGTTAAAATCTTTTACAAAGCTATGGGCCACCCAGTGGCCCGTGCGTCATATAGGAACACGATTCATGGGCCACCCAGTGGCGCGTGCGTCCGGAAAGGGTTAAGTAAGTTTTACTTAAAATTAAGTAATAACACTCATTATTATTTTAAAAAGAACAAGGCAGTGTAAACAATCGGAGCGGCGAAAAGATATACTGGACAAAATCGATTCCTACGCCGAAATTCACAGATTTGATACGCCAAGGAAGGTTAAAATTATTGAGCTCACGCCAATACGCCGTTCCTAAGATAAAGTTTACGCCGGAAATTTCAAACTTACTTGCAGAATACCAAACCAAGTTTAATGGAAAGCCATAACCATCAGAAGAAAAATGAGGGGTCATTTACCTTCCAATTCTTTAAAGTTCCAAAGATATTCCATTTTGAAGTTCAATTTTTCAAGCATTTTCGTGCACGCATCGCCAGCCATTTTGTACCATCATTACGGTGCACCAAAAGCAAAAGTGTTTTATGAAAAATTCCGCGCGGGAGGTTTGGTGCGACTTTTATTTTCCGTAGATGTAGCTGAATCGAGTCAGAAACGGGGGTGATTACACCGTAATCTTTCCCTTAGCGCTTGCCACCGGAAACAGTGTGATCCTTACTTTTTTCACATTTGGAAAGAAAAAACATTGTTCTTTCTAAAAAATTCACGTTCGATAATAAAATTTGATTTTTTCAATGAAAAAAACGCATTTTAAGTAAATAATTTGACTTCCTGAAAAATATACATTGCTCCAACCAACAATTACATGGTATATACGTCTCAAAAGCTAAACTATTGCGGGGACGATGCAAAAAATTCCAGGTCGATAGCTGTTTCGGGTGGCTAGCGCTTTGGATTTTAGAACCCCCGTGCCGCGAGCAAGAAGTTTGAAAAAACTCACCCGCGAGTACCGTGAAAAAGGGTAACTTGCATCAGTGGAGGCTAACATGCATATACCCCAATTAACAGACCAACTAGAGCAGTATTACTTCTCTTCAAAGTGTTGACATGGAAACATTATGACAAAATTACTTGACAATAGAAAAACGTACCTTTGATCAGAATCACTTTTCTTTTCCCACGACAACATGTCACAAGCTTCGAAGAGCGTGATTGTAAATGTCTTTTGCCTGCTCTCCTCTGCACACTCTCCCCTGTTTACGCCACTTGTTTAAAAAAAATGTCAAAATGGGGTGGTTTCCATAAGGTTGCGTACTTACTTTTTTTTGCTGCCCCTGTCTCTCAAGGGTGGCTGAAGGGTGGTGAATATTTTACCGAGTGGATGGGGAAACCAGGCTCACATCTATCAGCCAATCATATTTTAGTCTAATGACGTAATCGCGACTTATTCTTTTGAAAATTCTAAATAACAAAGATGTCAGATTATGAAGCGTGTAAAAGTGAGGTCATTTGGGAAACGCAATTCATGGTAATTATAATTATCTTTCCTCAATTAATTACATGTTTTCTTAAATTTGATTTTCATATTACAAGGTGAGAAAACCATGACCAGACAAGTCTGTGAATTGGGGTATATGCATGTTAGCCTCCACTGATGCAAGTTACCCTTTTTCACGGTACTCATTTTCAAATTTTGAAGGAACATGAAGACATGATGTGCTGATTTTTTCTGCAAAAGAAAGCTGAATAGGCCGTTCGTAAAAAATACCTTGGTTCCCATCATTCCAATCATCAAAAAGTGGGTGGGTCAGTCGGTTGGGCGAAAGATATTTTCGGTTTGAACGAAACAGTCCAAGAGGGTGGAATTTTCCTTAGAAAAGGGTGGTAAACGAACGTTTGATCGCCCTTAGCCTCTTTTTCACTTCACAAAAGCTCCGCTGGTTTGTTTTGATGCTTCCATATGGTCCGCAATGAAAAATCGGACTTGAAAATCGAGAAAAAACGGAATTAACGGGTTTCGAATTGTTTTTTTGGGCGAGATTAGCATTTGCTCTTTCTCTCAAAAAAGAAAACATGGAGGGTGATGGTGGAGTTTCAGCTGTCAGGAAAAATGGTTTCCGACTCTCTGACTCTAATTTTTCAGTAGAAATCACGGTCGGTCGGGTGACGGGCACGTGCGTTTGGTTTGGGAACGCGAAACACGAATTCGAACTACCCATGTCTAAACTTTTCAATATATCTCCAGAACTAACAGATTTTTTGAAATTCTGTAAAAAGGTCTAAGTTCCTGAATAGTTTTACTATGTTCTGTGAAAAAATCATAACCATCAGTCAAATACTCGTTCGTCTATTTAAGATTGAAGACAAAAATTTGCGAAGAATAATAAACCTTGAGCACAAAAAATGCTTTTTTAAACACTTTTTTCCACCAAAAAACAATTAACTTTTATAGACTTACCTTCCCCAAACATTGAAGAAGCCTCTACTAATTAAAGTAAATGAGATAAGATAAGATAAAACCTTAAAATCAACTAGAATTTACAACCTTTCGTCCAAAGCAAAAGACGTGCTTTTCTCGCCGCCATTTTGTTTTCGAATGAGAATTCTAGAGAATTCCATTTGTTTCCAGCTCCCGCGGTCTTTTTTCATCCAATCAGATCGCCAATTTCACTTTCGCTTTCTCTAGTCCAATAAGACTGCAGGATTTGAGTCATGTGACATCTCTATTAAAAAACCCGCGCGAAATACAGGGGGTCGCAAATAGAAATACAGGGGGTCACACTTCTGGCTACAGGAACTGAAAGCAAGCAATTGAGGCCAATATTTTTGGTTTTTCTGAAGGACAAAAGGTATAGGAAGCTTTACTGAAAGAGGGATAAGGCTGGGACAATCTATTTGAAATATATGGACATAAAAAAGGCAATTTTTTTGGTGATAATTAAGATTTTACTTAGAAACTTTAATTCTCTTACCCCCGTCTCGGGCCCCCCTGATATGAGCAAGGGAACCATGTTGGCCACCCCTACTGAAAATTTCAGATCAAAACAAACAAGAAATTAATTCCTGTAACTCGAAGAAAATTGGAAAAAGCTGGTTTTTTGACTGTTTCTGTCCTAAAGTGCTATTTTT